>NW_024412395.1:18789487-18874640 GCF_014898765.1 Herpailurus yagouaroundi
GTTTTTTGGTTTGTTTCTTAAATTCTGCATATGAGTGAAATCATATGGTGTTTGTCTTTCTGTATTTTATTTTGATTAGCATTATACTCTCTAGATCCATCAATGTTGTTGCAAATTACAAGATTTAATTCTTTTTGTGGTTGAATAATTTTCCGTTGTATATATACACTTCATCTTATTTTTAAATATTTATTTTGAGAGAGAGAGATAGAAAGCAAGCAGGGAAGGGGCAGAGAGAGAGGAGACAGAATTCTAAGCAGGCTCCACACTGTCAGTGCAAAGCCTCACACAGGACTCAAACTCATGAACCATGAGATTATGACCTGAGCTGAAACCAAGAATTGGACACTTAACTGACTGAGCCACTCAGGCACCCCAATATACCTCATCTTCTTTATCCATTTGTTGATGGATACTTAGGTTGCTTCCATAAGTTGACTATTGTAAATAATGCTGCAATGAACAAGGGTGCATGTATCCCTTTGAGTTAGTGTCTTTATATTCTTTGGATAAATACAGAGTAGTGTGATTACTAGATTTTAGTGTAGTTCTATTTTTAATTTCTTAAGGAAACTCCATACTGTTTTCCACAGTGGCTACACTAGTTTACATTTCCATCAACAGTGCAAGAGGCTCCTTTTTCTTTACATCCTTGTCAAAACTTGTTGTTTCTTGCGTTTTTGATTTTAGCCCTTCTGGCAGGTGTGAGGTGATATTGTAGTTTTGATTTGCATTTATTTCCCTGATAAGTGATGTTGAACATCTTTTCATGTGTCAGCCATCTGGATGTCTTCTTTGGAGAAATGACTGTTCATGTCATCTGCCGATTTTTTAATTAGGTTGTTTCTTTGGTGCCGAATTGTAGAAGTTACTTATGTATTTTGTATACTACCCTTTATGTGATATGCCATTTGCAATATCTTCTCCCATTCGGTAGGTCGTCTTTCAGTGTTGTTGGCTGTTTTCCTTCGCTGTGCAGAAGTCTTTGATTTGGATGTAGTGTCCCAGGCCTTTCATGCCTTTGAAAACATCCATGTGATGAAGACTGAGAGTAAAATGAAGACATAGGCAAAGGAGTATTCTGAGGAAAGTGGGGAAAACATTTTGCAGGATTGAACAGGTGGCTCTACAGGTGAACTGTAGCAATCTGGCTTTACAAACAAGACTGGTCTTTATGTGTGGCATCTGTGAGTAAACTACGTTTGCTGAGAACTTGCCAGGGTCAGGTAGTGTGATAGTGGTTTCTTAAAGCTCATTTTGTAGAGTAAGTCAAAAGCTTCTTGGGATCGATCTTTCCTTAACAGACCTTACCTGTTACAGAGATACACATGTTTGGAGTTTCTGTAATATGATGAAGAACTCAGATTATAGGGAAGTCAGGTGTATGTATACAAGCAGGGAGTCTGTAAATATAAACACTTCAGGACATGCAGAACAATTAGCTATTTTTAAGGTGTTTCATATACCAGTTTCTATTTTTAAAAGGTAGTATCCACTAACAAGAAAGTCAGTAATTTCAAAGAGCTAGGAGAGAAGCTGTTGAAGCATAGAGGCAGTAATCAGAGCCCAGAGTTCATTTCATTACCAGTGATGTTTCTCAGTAGTAAATATAAACACAACCATGGAGGCAAAACACCCTCACCTCTATAAAGGAATTGACAAACTGGGGAGGAGATGGGGCATTTTTCTGGTGGTTGGATCATTCAAATAGATTTGTGCAGTGACTAGGAGCTTGCATTTTTCCAGTTTCAAAGAATAAAAGGTAGAATGAGAGACAGGTTGATAACATGCAACATAAAATGAGATATTATTTTCACAACCTATTTTTGATGTTCAGTATCCATGATTCCGTATCCCTTAAGTAAACACAATTTTTCCATTTGACTCTGAAAACCTCAAGAATGTTGACTTCTTAGACATATAATTTGAAGTGCTTCATACTTTTATTTCCAAAGAAACTGTATTTTAAATATTTCACTTAAGGATCTGAAGATTAGTAAGACATGTGGACAGAAAATCCTTTTCCCATCAATAGTTAAGGAAATATAGAAAGGCATTCATTTGTCACAGGAAAATCTCCCCAAGAAATGTACATTAGGCTGTGATTAATGTCGAGAGTGGATTTCTTTAGAAATTCCAAATGAAATCTTCTCCATGGCTCTGGGACTACTAAAAGCAACTTTGCCAGTCATCAGAGAGTGTCTGGAGATTGATGTCACTCAGCTTGACACCAGGCATATGTATTTGGGTGCGTGAGCCACCCTGCTCAGGAGGTCCTCGCCCCCCCGCGGCCAGCAGCACGCTCCATTCAGCTGTACTTCCCAAGCCAGGGTGAGGGCACAGCCTCACTGGCACAACCACATCTCTCACCTCCTATATTGTAAACTGGTTCACTCATCAGCCATTAATTCCCATTTTTGTTCTGCAGATCCAGATCCTTCTCTGTTAAGCCTAAATTGTGTCCTGTAACTTCTGAGACTTTTCAAAACTGGGCCCCCACCTTCTTCATACCCACCCTGACCCCACTGATTTTCACTGAATCACCACCTCCTTTGTGACAACAGCTGTCTTCTTCCTTGGAGGCCACTCTGTACGTCTTTCCACACACAGGGGTCACTGCTTGCCCTGACACTTTCCTTCCTTTGGAGCATTCCATTTGCACCACAGAAGGCAGCTTCTCTTGCAGATTGTGAGGAGGGAAGAACCATCTCCCTAAAATGCCCCCGCAGGACTTACCTTCTCAGGTTCTTACTATTTCTACCTTTGTATTCAGTTCAAAAAAAATCAAGAAGGCAGGGTACAAAGACCTAGGGACAGGCCAGTCGATATCCTGTGTGGCAAATGCTTTTTGTTTCTTATAGTGTTTTATTCATCTTTTTCCTGTATTAATATATAATTCACAAAATTGTGAGATATTTAAAGTGTACAACATGGTGATTTGATGGACATATACATTGTGAAAAGATGACCACCATCTAGTTAATTAACACATCCATCACCTCATGTATTTATCTTCTTTTTGTGTGTGTGTGGTAATGTTGAAGTTCAACTGTCAGCAAAATTCAATTACATAGTACAGTGCTATCAATTATAGTCACCATGCTATATATTACATTCTCAGATTTTATTCATCTTACAACTGAAAGTTTGTACTCTTTTAGGAAGCTTTCCCTATTTCCCCCGCCTCCCTGTCCATGGTGATTACTTTTTGACCCTCTGCTTATAAAAGTTCAGCTTCTAATTTTATTTTTTAGACTCCACATATAAGAGATGCCATGCGGTATTTGTCTTTCTTTGACTTACTGCACTTAGCACATGGTCCTCCAGGTTCATGTTGTTGCAGGATTTCTTTTTTCTTCATTGAGGTAAAACTGGAATATAACATTATATATGTTTCAGGTATACATTACATACTCACACTCAACATCCATACACATAATGAAGTCTAGTTACCATCCATCGTGATTCATCTAACCCCTTTGCCCATTTCTCCTACCTTCTAACTCCCTTACCTCTGGTAACCAATAGTCTATTTTCTCTATGTATTTCCTTTTGTTGTGTTTTATTCATTCATTTTTCTCCTGAGTTTATGAGCAACCTTATGCCTAATCTTTGAAGTCTTTATCAGGTAGAATGCTTATCTCCATTTCATTAATGTATTTTTCTGAGGTTTTGTCTAGTATCTTTAATTTGGATCATCTTCCCCAGCCTCCTAATTGTGTCTGGGTCTCTGTGTTTATTTCTGTGTAATCAGTTTCAAACAGAGAGGGAGGCAACCTATAAGAGACTCTTAAATTTAGAGAACAAACTGAGGGTTGAGGGAGGGTGGGAGGGGAAAATGAGTGATAGGCATTGAGGAGGGCACTTGTTGGGATGAGCACTGGGTGTTGTATGTAAGCAATGAATCATGAAAATTTACTCCCGAAACCAAGAGCACACTATATACACTGTATGTTAACTAACTTGACAATAAATTATACTTAGGGAAAAAATATTTCTATGTAATCAGGGAAGCAGTTCGTCCTCCCAGACTTGAAGAGTTACTCAGTGGAAGACTGGCAATGTGTTGCATTCTATTGCTTGTGCAGTGCCCAGGGTGGAAGCCTGCCAAGCTCTGTCTCTCTTATTTATTTCAGTCCTGTGGAGCCCAGAAATACATCTCAAGTCCCCACCCTGAGCCAGGTCTAGATGTTCAAGGAGCATTGTCTGTGCAGAGTTCACTTTTTGGGTCTGGCCGGCTATAGGCCATGGTGGATAAGCATCAGACTGGGGAGAGCTTATCCACTGGATGTGGCAAGGCAGAGGCCATTATGGAGTTGTGTGGGGGTTGGAGGGCTGGGGTCTGGTGGGCTGGGGGCCCTAGTGGATGAACACTGTTGGGGTTGAGTCCACATGTCAGATCTCACAGGGTACAGGCACGGTGGATAAGCACTGGGCTTCATGTGATAGGGCAGGGCTGCAGGACATTGGGGGGGGGGGTGGTGGCATGCAAGTGGCACTCATAAGGAAGATTGGGAGCACCAAAAATGGCACTGGCCAGCACAGGGCTAGCAAGGAAGGAGAGGAAATTAAAAAGGCACCTGCCAGCACCTCTCTCTGCAGAGATCTATACTTGACCCCTGCTCCTCTGGTATGCTCCCTAAGACTAGTAAATGACCTTCCCTCACACATAGCCCAGCTGCTTCTCAAACTACTGCCTCTGCATTAGGACTTGTAGCAAGTGAGTCTGTGTGTTAACCTTTCAAGAGCAGGATCTCAGTTTCCTACAGTCCTCTGGCTTACCTGGACATTAGCTCTGCTGGTTTTCTAAGGCATTTGTTTTGGGGGGTATTCTTTTCAGTGCAGGTCCCATGGGTTAGGTGCCTGATTTGGATGTCAAACCTCTTGCTCCTCAAAGAGAAGCTATGAATTTGTGATATCCCTCCCTCTTGTGGGTTGATGCACTGGCAGTGGGAGTCCTGGCAAGAGTACTTCTCTGCTTTTCTTACCAATTCCTATGTGGGTTTCTCTCTTTTTCCTGTCCTGTGTTGTAGAAGAGTTGTTCTGTGTCTTTAGGTCTTTTTCAGAGAGAATCATTCTATATGTATTTGTAACTTGGGTGGTCTGTGGGAGGAAGTGAGCCCAGGATTTTCCTATGATGCCATCTTGGAGCCCCACCAAGATTTATGTCTTTTTAAAAACTGAATAATATTGATTGTAGATTGTAGGTATCTATACTTTCTTTATCCATTTGTCTGTCAACAGACACTTAGGTTGTTTCCATACCTTAACTATTGTGAATAAAGCTGCAATGAATAGGTACAGATATCTCTTTGAGATAGTGGTTTTATTTACTTTGGATATATACAGAGTAGTGTGGTTTTGGTCTCATATGGTAGTTCCATTATAAATTTCTTGAGGAACCAACCCATTTTCCATAGGTGCTGTACCAATTTACATTCCCAGTAGCAGTGCACAAGGGTTCCTTTTTCTCCACATCTTCTCCAACATTCTCTGTTGTCTTGATAATAGCCAGTCTGACCAGTGTGAGGTGATATGTCAGTGTGGTTTTGATTTGCATTTCCTTGATGGTTGGTAATATTGGTCATTTTAAGCATTCTTTGGAAAAATGTGCAGGTCCTTTGCCCATTTTTAAATTTTTTTTTTTAATTTATTTTTTTTGCTCTTGAGTTGTAGGAGTTTCTTATATATTTTGGATATTAACCTTTTATTGGGTATGCTATTTGCACAATTTTTCTCTTCCTATAGGTTGTCTTTCCTCTCCTTTCTTTCTCCCCTCTTCCTTCCTTCCTTCCTTCCTTCCTTCCTTCCTTCCTTCCTCCCTCCCTCCCTCCCTTCCTTCCTTCCTTCCTTCCTTCCTTCTTTTCTTTTCTTTTCATTTCTTTTCCCTTTCTCTTTCTTTCTTTCTCTCTCCCTCTCTCTTTCATGTTTATTTATTTTTGAAAGAGAGAGAGAGACAGAGTGTGAGCAGGGGAGGGGCAGAGAGAGAAGGAGACAGAATCCAAAGCAGGCTCCAGGCTCTTAGCTGTCAGCATAGAGCCCAACGTGGGGCTTGAACTCATAAGTGGTGAAATCATGACCTGAGCTGTAGTCACTTAACTGACTGAGCCAACCAGGCACCCCAAGTAGGTTGTCTTTTCATTTTGCCAGTGGTTTCCTTACTGTATAGAAATTTTAAAGTTTTTGTGGTCACACTTGGTTATTTTTGCTTTTGTTGCTATTGATGTCAAATGCAAAAGCTATCAAGAAGCTCACCCACTATTTTTCTGGAAGTATAGTTGATATGTTATATTAGTTTGAACTGTATAACAGTGATTCATCAGTTTAATACATTATATACTGTTCACCACAATAAGTGTAGTTCCCATCTTTCACCATACACAATTATTAATTATTGACAATATTCCCTGTGCTGTATTTTCCATCTCCATAACTTATTATTTTATAACTAGGAGTTTTTACCTCTTAATCCCTTCACCTATTTTGCCTATCCTTCTTCCTTAGGCAGCCATTAGTTCTCTGTTAAGAGTCTGTTTCTGGGTGTTTTTTTGTTTTGCTTTTTTAAGATTTCACATGTAAGTGAAAATATATGGTATTTATTTTCTCTGATTTATTTCACTTAGCATAATGCCCTCTAGGTCCATCCATATTGTTGGGAATGGCAAAATTTCATTCTTTTTAATGACTGGGTAATATTCCATTGTATATATGCCACATCTTCTTTATCCTTTCATCCATTGATTGCTACCTGGGTTGCTTCCATATCTTAGCTATTGTAAATAATGCTGCAGTAAACATAGGGGTACATATATCTTTTCAAATTTGTGTTTTCATTTTCTTTTTTTCTTTCTATTTTTTTTAAATTTTTTTTCTTTTTTTTTCAACTTTTTTAATTTATTTTTGGGACAGAGAGAGACAGAGCATGAACGGGGGAGGGGCAGAGAGAGAGGGAGACACAGAATCGGAAACAGGCTCCAGGCTCCGAGCCATCAGCCCAGAGTCTGACGCGGGGCTCGAACTCACGGACCGCAAGGTCGTGACCTGGCTGAAGTCGGACGCTTAACCGACTGCGCCACCCAAGCGCCCCGTGTTTTCATTTTCTTTGGGTAAATACCCAACACTAGAATCACTGAATCATGTTATTTCTATCTTTAATTTTCACAAAAACCTCCATACTGTTTTCCATAGTGCATGTTCAATTTGCCTTCCCACCAACAGTACATGAGAGTTCCTTTTTCTCCATATCCTGTGAACAGTTGTTATTTTGTGTCTTTTTGATACTAGTCATTCTCACTGATGTGAATTTTCTCATTGTGGTTTTGATTTGCATTTCCCTGATAATTAGTGACGAGCATCTTGTCATACGTATATCTTGCCATCTGTATATCGTCTTTGGGAAAATGTCTTTTCAAGCAATCTCATTTTTTAATTGGATTTTTATTAATTTTTTTGGTGTTGGGTTATAGGTGTTTATATATTTTGGATATTAACCTCTATATATTTGCAGATATCTCCTATTCCATAGGTTGCCTTTCAGCTTTGTTGATGGTTTACTTTGCTGTGCAGAGCTTTTATTTGCATGTATTGCCAGTATTTTTTCTACTTTTGTTTCTCTTGCCTTAGGAGACAAATCTAGAAAAATGTTGCTATGGCTGATGTCAGAGAAATAACTGCTTGTGTTTTCTTAAAGGATTTTAGTGGTTTTAGATCTCTCATTTAGGTCTTTAATCCATTTTGAGTTTATTTTTGTGTATGGTGTAAGAAAGTGGTCCAGTTTCATTTTTTTGCATGCAGCTGTCCAGTTTCCCCAGCATCATTTATTAGAGAGACTGTCTTTTCCCCATTGTATATTCTTGCCTCCTTTGTTATAGATTAATTGACCATATATGTGTAGGTTTATTTCTAGGCTCTCTATTTTGTTCCATTGATCTGTGTGTCTATTTTTGTGCCAGTACCATATTGTTTTGATTACTAGAGCTCTGTAGTGTACTTTGAAATGTGGAATCGTGTTACTTGCAGCATTCATCCACTCTTTTATCAAGTCTGATGAGCATCTTTTGACCATTACTTTGAACATCTTCCCAGATAGATTGTCATTTAATTTTTTTCCTCAACTTTGGTCTTATTCTGTTGTTCAGAAGATATTCCTCTGTCTCATTTTGTTTGACTTTCTGTGTTTGTTTCTATGAATTAGGCAAAACAGTTACGTCTCCCATTCTTGATGAATGGCCTTGTGTAAGAACATCCCTGGTGTAGACTGTGTATGCCTGGTGATTTTGGCTGGCTGGCTGGAGCTGTAGGGGGTGTGGTCTGGGAATTCCCTGGGCAATCTACACTGAGGCTACTCTGGTAAGATGATTGGAGTTGAAGCAGGCACAGAGCAGGGGTCCCTGGTGCTCCAAAAAGGGGTGCCTTGCTGGGACAGCTGGAACTGAAGTGGGCATGCACTAGGTGGTCCCAGGGCATTCTCTGCATGGGGTACCTTGGACGGATGGTTCCAGCCATACTGGGTGTGGCCTAGGGCCCCAGGGCCCTAGGGTGTTCCCTGGTGAGTTGGCTGAAGCTAAAGCAGATGGAGACCTGGGGTGTCCTGGAGTGCTTTGTGCCTGTATTGCCTTGGTAAGTTGGCTGGAGCTGCAATGGGCACACCAAGGGAGTAACCTGATGTACACTGCACTGGGCTCACCTTGGCGGGACAGATGAAGTCTGGGGTCTGGAGAAAGTTCTAGCAGTTTCTTCAGTTTGTTGGATCCTCTGGGGTGGGTTCACTTAATAGTCTAGTTGCCTTTTGAACTGCTGCTCTTTTTCCATGCCCCAGCATGGATGAATCTGTGCATGGGTCCTTCCGTGTTGTCCCCACCCAATGAAGTTTACATCAGGGTTGGGTTCCCGTTGCTAACGTGTCTCTGTTTCTCCTGCTATTCTCTATGTGGTCTCTCTATCCTTTGTTGTACAAAAACTGTTTAATCAGTCCTCATTTCTTCAGGAGGAAATATTCTATATGCAGGTACAGATTCAGTGTGTCTGTGGGAGGAGGTCTTCCTAGCCACCATCTTGGAGCTAAATCATTTGTTTCCTTAGAGAGGTTTTATTGTCTTAGGTCTTACTTTCAAGTCTTTAATTGATTTTGAGTTGACTTGTGTGTATGGTATAAAGTGGGGGGTCCAGTTTTCCCATCACCATTTATTGAAGAGACCCTCTTTTTTCCACCATATTTTCTTGGCTTGTTTGTTGAAAGTCAGTTGAATATCTCTGGATGAATTTATTTCTGGACTGTGCTCTTCCATTGATCTAGGGTTTGTTTTTATGGCAATACCATAATGTTTTGATTGCTACAGACTTGTTTGCAATCAGGAAGCCTGATGCCTCTGGCTTTTTTGTTCTTTCTCAAGGTTGCTTTGCCTATTTGGGGGTCTTTTGTGGTTCCATACAAATTTTAGAAAAAATTTTTTCTATTTCTATGAAAGATGCCACTGGAATTTTGATAGGGACTGCACCACATCTATAGATTTCTTTTGGTAGTATGGACCTTTTTAGAATATAAATTCTTCTGGTCCACGAATATGGAATATTTTTCCATTTGTATCTTTTCCAGTTTTTTCATCAGTCTGGTAGTTTTAGTGGACAGATCTTTCACCTCCTTAGTTAAATGTGTTCCTAAGTATTTTATTCTTTTTGATGTTCTTATAAGCATTTTTGTTTGGTTGGGATTTAGAAATCTGCAAAGAGAGACCATCTTCATGGGTCATTTCATTTCAAACTGTCATACATTTCCTACATCTGAGAACTCTGTTCCTAGAACTGCCACCTCAGTTTAATCTAAAGAGCAAGCTCCACTGACATCTGACCTACTTAGACCTAAGTCTCACTTGCAAACACCCCATGCTGGAGGAAAAGCAGCCTGCCGGTTTCTCAGCTCTCAACCGTGAGGAATCCTAGGTTACCCTGGCAATGAGGCAGAAAACTGCAAAGAGCCTGACCAGCAAAGCAGAAAGGAGGCAAAAGAAAGCCCGACCCAATTTATAAAATAAACGCTATTTGATCTCATACAATGAAATAGTTATAAACTTAATAACAACTCTGGAAGGATAATTCATGATTGTATAGTCTTTCTAAAAACAAGTCCTCTACATTTGTAAAACACCAGCTACTCATTAAAGCGGTAAAGTGCTCAAATAAATGAAGTTTAAAAATATAAATAAATGAAGTTTACATCCAAACAGTATGTACAAATGGGCCTTTCAAGAATATATTCTTCTTTGGACCTGGATTTTGCATAGTTCTAACTCTTTCATGGTTTTGACATTTTGCAGGATTGTAGCCTGGTTTTATTTTTGTTATGCTTTTATTTTTGAATATCAATTACATGTTAATATTACCATTGTATTTTTTTATTAAAAAACATTTTTAATGTTTATTTTTGAGAGAGAGCGCATGAGTGGGGAAGGGGCAGAGAGAGAGGGAGACACAGAATCTGAAGCAGGCTCCAGGCCCTGAGCTGTCAGCACAGAGGCTGATGCGGGGCTCCAACCTGAGAACTGTGAGATCGTGACCATGAGCTGGTCATTTAACTGAGTCACCTAGGTGCCCGATCATAGTATTTTTTTAAAGTTCATTTACTTGAGAGAGAGAGAGAGAGAGAGAGAGAGAGATGAAGCATGTGCGTGTGAGTGGGGGAGGGGCAGACAGGGAGAGAGAAAGAATCCCAAGCAGGCTCTGCACTGCCAGCGAGGAGCCTGACATGGAGCTTGAACCCACGAAACCTGAGATCATGACCTGAGCCACAGTCAAGAGCCCGATGCTTTACCGACTGAGCCACCCACTGTATTTTTGAAACTTTTATATCTCCATCTGATCATGCTTTTGAATGAAGTGTTTTATCCTCATTCCTTTTAAAAGAGGTACCATGAATATACTTTTAATAAGATAGGATTTTAAAAACAAAATGATAATCAGGAGACAAAGGGTGCTTTGATAGTAAGCCTAGTTTTATGCATTAATTTAAAATCATTTTTCAGTTAAAGTGGAATTTTACATTTTATGTTTTCAAGTTTTTAAATGTTTTTAAAAATTACCTGATTTGTCTACCAACACCATAGGTCCAATTAACTTTTTCTCAGAAGCATCTTTTCAATAAAGACAATTAGCTAAGAAATACAACAAACAGGGCAACACTCCAAATGTGTACCCCAAGCCCATTTTAGAGGCAGTAGTGAACAAGGGTCTCTCTTGCATGCTAACCAGGATGCTCATGCTTGACCCAGAATTCCTGAATGATCTGCCTCCGAAATTTCCCTTACAGTTTCCCAATGTTCCATTTATACACACAGCAGTTCGGAGCCAACACTAATCCAGCAGCATTTTTCAAGTAATTGAGAGTATATTTTTCAAATACAATCTAGACATAATACCATGATTAAAGTACTGTAGGGGGAAATGAAAGCTTAACAAAACCTTCCTGAAACATAATTGAGAGTCTGCATGAAATCAAGGCCACAGAAATATTTATTATTATATCTCAGTTTGTGTTAAGTACTTTCAGAAGGTAGCGAACACTAAAAGCATATAATATGAAAAGGAAAGTTGAATTCTTGAGTTTTGCTCTGAAAATTTTCACTCTTTAAATGAGAAACATGACAAAACTTTTCGTGTTAAATTCCTCCACATGCAAACCATTTGTCATCCATTGAAAAATTTTTCTACTTCATTTCTTTACCAAAAATCTTGTGATATCTGATCCATGCTTTGATGCTAGAGATTGTCTTCTCCCCTGGCTTCTTTCCTTAGCTTGTCTGGCAGTTCTCTAAAAGTTAAAAAAATATACAAGTGTACACTTGTTAGGAAAAAAGTACTGGCCTCAGAAACTCAAAAATTCTTTGCATTTCGTTATTCTGGAAGAATCTACATTATCAACACACGCACTAGCAGAGGACCGCAGTAGCTCTGGTACGTGCCCCAAGGTCCTGGGTTCACTTAGGATCAGATGCTTTACTCCCCATTGAGACTGTGAATACCTCATTTGGGGACTACAGGAGGCCCTGGTTCTCCTCACCCAAGGGAGACCATCTAGAAGGCATCCTATAGTTTCTCACGGTGCAGTCATTCAAGGCCTGTTTCCTATTCTATGGGCTCAGAAGCCACTCCCAACCCCAAGCCAGTGCAGAAAAACAAAATGACGTAGATCAGAACTAGATTCTCCTGCTATTCTCACAAATAAAATTTTTCATGAGAATCTAAAAAAAGTGATCGCATAACTCTTGAATGAGCTAATAATTTTCACAGCTGAGAAGTAAATCCGATGACTTTTCCCCCAGTTGAAGCTCACGTATGTGTGAAGTTATCCAGGTGGAAGGGGTGGGGAGAGAAGAAAGGGTTAAGAGATGAAAATAAAACAACCCTGCTTACAAGATCCTTTTTATGTAAAAATTATATTTGTGAAGGAATGGAGGAATCTAAAATATTAAAAGAAAGCTAAGAAAGTGCTTATACATTATGAACACTGGCAAAGGATCTGAACAGTTTTCAGGAGTGTAAATACAATTGATCAGCATTTTTAAAAACATCAGTGTCTTTGGTCCACAAGACCATTCTTTTCCCACCACGTACGCCCCGACGAGTGCAGTTACGTGAGTACTGCCTCCACCAACAGGGCGGGAGGAGCATAGCGGAACACTCTCCTTTGGAAAACAGCTTGGAAATAAATTCCTACTGTCTCAGAAATATCCAAACACTGGACTCAGTGATTTTACATTTCAGAATCTATCTGAAGGAACAACCTCAAAATGTAAAGAACAGTGTGTAAAGAGAAGAATTAACTTCCAAGTTCACCAGTATGGGCACAGCTAAATCGAGTTCAGTAGACATGTACCCAACAGAGTGATATCAGCCTTTTTGGAGGACAGACATTATGAATGCTCATCACGGATGTGGGCAAATTCTTAAATCTTGCCATAACTAGAAAAAAAGTTGGATACAAAGTTGCATGTGGCATGTATGCTTCCAAGAAAATTTTAATCAGATCCTTTTGCTAGACTGCCTGTTAAAAATTCATCCTAGTTATTAAATACAACTGTTATATTTTTCCCTCCTGTTTTAAGCAACAGGTAATTGCTCAGAGAGGTGCCAAGGTGAACAGGTTTTACACTTGGGCCAGGAGTATAATGTTTGCATGTTGAGCTGGGTTGGCCCTAGAGATAATTTATTAATGTTCTCTGACATTTCGGGACATCCTTAGCTGCGAATGAAAATATATGTTGCTGCCCCAATTCACCAAACTTTTGGTTGATGGTCTGGGTCTCTTAGAGACTGTGTTAAGTTATATTTATTTTCTTCTAGGCAGTGGTGACAATTTTCTGTCCTAGAATGAATTACAAGGGAAGAAGCTTCTATCTGTGACAGAGAACCTACATAGGTCTCAAGAGGAAACTCAGGTGATGAAAGGGATAAGTGCATCTCGGGTCCCAGACAAGGGATACAGATTCCTCCATATGACCTTCCACAGGACTGTATACCTGATTCTCCATTTGATGTTCCAGGATGAAGTCAAACAGGTGTGCAGAGCTTCACCTACCTCTTTGTGACAGACTGTGCAGAGGGTCTGCAGGTTGTCCAGGGAGCACTGTCCTCCACCACCGGACACGGGCTTGATGTGGTCCACCTGCCAGAAATGCCCTTCTCCTGGGTTTCTTATCATTTCATTAAGCTACAATGAGAACAGAAGATCAGCACTTTTCAACATACACTGTGGGAACGGTTGGTTTTGCCTTGTGCAATCATGTTTACACAGCAAAATCACAGCGAAAAATACATTAGGATGGCTTTTTATAGCTTTTGTAAATAGGAAAAAGCCTCTAGGTTAGCAATTTGAAAGCAATAAAATACATTTCTGAAAAAGTTCTTTTTCCCTTACCTAACCCATTTTGAAAAAATTACAAACAAGTATAAAATACCACAACTCCTGACAGATTGGGAAAAATTACTTGCTTCTGCACCTTTGAGCTAGTTTATATGGTCAATAAAACAAAACTGTGAAAAGAATAAGGACACATTGGAAATCAAAAACTTCTGAATATTATTGAGTCACATAATCTTTAATCACTGACCCAAGTTCATTTGTTCCTGTCATAGTGAGAGTTTAATATTAATGACTATCACCCGGAACCTTTTTGCCATTCATCTGGGAACCTCTAAAAATTAACATGGACTGGGACAAAGTTTCTACAACAGACCTCTATCACTTGCATATCTGGAATAAACTAAGATGTCCACTTAAAGCAGCAGTATTTAGGCCAACTCACACATACACACTTTATATATTATTGGTGATGACCTACATTAAGATGTATTTTAACATTCTACCTGAGGTAGGAAAACCAGCTCACAGAATTGTAGTTTTTTAAATATGATAAAGATGAATGCAAAGATTGTTTTTATTTCCATGGTTTTGGACAAGGACAACATTAAAATCAGCTTCATGCTGCTGGCCCTGGGAACCTATGTCACAAGTACTTTTAAGGAAGCTTGTCTGACATGTGGAGGCAGAGGAACACTGACCCCCAGTGCCCAGCCCAAAAGGAGCCCCAAGAGGCAGCAAGCAGGAGCAGTAACCTCTGTCTAGCAGAGGCCGGCACTGTTAGAAGCAGTTAGACATGGCCATCTTGTGCATCAAGCAAATGACTCATTCTTAGGAAAAAAATCCATTTTGTCTGCTCTTTGTAACCAATTCTTTTACTCTGAATAGTCTCTCTTCTGACAGACTCTTAAATCCAGATGTGGTTCTGTATTCCTCCTAGTAATGCCCTGGCAAACAAATCACTTGGAGTCAGTCTTCAACATCTTAGACTGAACTCTTAAAACAATCACTCCCTCTCTGACTGGCCCTCCCCAGTATGAACCCTATGGTGCTGCTGCGCCTGGGAGCACTTTTGTTTTAGAAGTAGACTATGTTACTCCCACAGTCCCGGACAGGCTATTTTCAAGATGTCCTGAGTCTTCTCACTGTGTGTCTTCTGGAAGCCTCCACTCTGAGGCAGCAGACAGTGACTGCAGTCTGGCTGACACCCCTGGGGTGGGTGCAGTGTGTGCCTCACCAATTAGACAAAAGGATATTTCAGGAACTCTGGGTATCATGAAGGAAGTAATTCCCTAGCTCTCAAAGTCATGGTAATTCATTTTTGCAGAAATGCTTAATTAATTAATTCTGTCATAATTTGGTGATACAAAATAAATAAAAATGTGTGATTTGACCAACTGGCAGAAATTTATCCAATATTTTAGTGGGCACAGAATGGCTCAGGAGTGATTTTTTAAAATTAAGCACACTACAAAATTACACATTTTGCTCTAGTTTGAAACTTAGGGCTGATTAGATCACATTAGAAACCAGCTGAGATTTGGAAATAAAAGTGAATATTGATGATTGTTTTCTAAGAATATTTTTTTCATAAACTGTTCTGCTAAAATTACATTTTACAGTGGAATGAACATAAATGTTTTCTTCTCATTGTAATGAACTATATTTTGGGGGCTATCTGTTTGCCCCTGGTCATTCAATACTAACATCATGAAAAGTGACAACCAGACCATAGGTACTTCTCCATGGAATGTATCCTCTGTTAAGATCTCTCCCCAGTATAATTTAATCAGAATCTAATTAAGCTGCTATATCTTATAACTATAATTCTGGAATCAGGGGGATAGAGAAACATGTCAAATAATACCATGAGGATACAGGAAGACAAACCCATAATGTAGGAAATCCTACAGGCAAATGATCCAGTTTCTTGAACAATCAATGGTGTAAAAATGGGATGGGGTGATATAGATTAAATGGAGGATAAGAGGCATAATGAACAAATACAATGTGTGGGTCATATTTTGATCCTAATTTGAACAAAGCAACTGCAAAAAGACATTTTTGAGACAATCTGGGAAACCAAGCCTGGACTTAAAATGAAGGAATCATAACTGTTGGTGTAATAATGGGTAGTGGGGTATGGGAATTTTTAAAATTTATGTATGAATTTATTGAGAGTATGATCAGGGAAGAGGCAGGAGGGGGCAGCGGTGGGGGGTGGTGGTGGAGAGAGACAGAGACAGAGAGAGAGAAAGAGAGAGAATGAATGAATGAATCCCAAGCAGGCTCCATGCTCAGCACAAAACCCAATGTGGGGCTTGGTCCCACGACCCCAGGACCATAACCTGAGCTGAAATCAAGAGTCAGACACTCAACCGACTGAGCACCCAGGTACCCAGGTATGGGATTATATTTAAGACAGACAGAAAGAAAGAAGGAGGGAGGGAGAAAGTCTTTGTGGGAGATACATAATGAAAGGATTTAAAGAGGAAATGAGGGGCACCTGGCTAGCTCAGTCAGTAGAGCATGTGACTTGATCTCAGGGTCATGAGTTCAAGCCTCACCATGGACACAGAGATCACTTAAAAAAAAATAAAAGAGGAAATGAAATGTTGTCTGGAATTTGTTGTCCAGGAGACTCTCTCTGCCCCTCCCCTGCTCATGCTTTCTCTCTCTGTCTCAAAAATAAATATAAACATTAAAAAAAAATTTAAAAGGGGGGAGCACCTGGGTGGCTCAGTTGGTTGAGCGTCGGACTTCAGCTCAGGTCATGAACTCGCAGTTTGTGGGTTCGAGCCCCACGTCAGGCTCTGTGCTGACAGCTCAAAGCCTTGAGCCTGCTTCAGATTCTGTGTCTCTCTCTCTGCCCCTCCCCTGCTCATGCTCTGTCTCTGTCTCAAAAATAAATATAAACATTAAAAAAAAATTTTTTTTTAATAATTCCAGGAGAAAAAAAGAACTGAGGTGAGGGGCAGATGAAGGCAAAATGTTGATAACTGTTCAAGGTGGGTAATGGGTATACGGGTTGATTATTCTCTCTACTTTTGCGTGCGTATTTTCAAAAGCTGCTGTATTATAAAGTTGAAAAAAAGAAAATGAATCAATATTCATCACTCATAACAATGCTGCCTTCTCTCTGCCAAAGGATTATAATTTACCTGTTCTAATGGGAGCTTTGAGATCCAGGTAATATCCAGTAGAGTCTTCCTCTGACTTTTGGGAGCATCTCTCAGACGTAGAAAGAGTTCTTGTGCATTTAGGTTACATAGCTGACACACACCGTGTTCAATTTCAAATACTTTGGCTCGCAGGTAATTGTTATTAGATCGAATCCAAAACTCTTCCTGACATTTCAGAGAGCAAAACCGTGACTCCCAAGCGTTCACTTTGCACTCTTGCTTAGTTTGGCAGGTGGGTTGCTGACAGCGAAGGCAAAGCGGATTTCCTGCATTATCCACAGCTTGCAGATAGCCTTTGGATATAGAAGGCTTCACAGCAAGATCAGCTTGGGCTATGCAGGGATTTAGAAATGGGACAGAGACTCCATCATCAAGGAACTTTCTGGAAGTGAACAAAACATTGACTAAGTAATGAACACGTACACTTGTCTAAATAGTCACTACTTCATGTAACAGCCTTTAAAGTTTCAATACTGATAACCAGTAAATGTAGGACTCATGGATTCTGTGACTGAGTGTGGAAATGAAACAGCCATAGTCAGCACTCGATGCTCCATGCCAAATGAAGGAAAGAATGATGTGTTAAAAAAATTCATTTGAATATAAATATGCTGCCTCTCTTGGGAGTTTATATATCTTCAAGTTAAACAACCAGACTTTGAAACATCTGGAGAAGTTGGAAAATGAGAAGTTAAAAATGCTTCTTCAATCTGGGAAAGGACGGGCTAATGTAAAACCCCACTTGGAGTTGGGGCTACTGTACTCTACATGTGTTGGGCCACACACCTCACTAGGACACAGAGACCATTATGAAGGCTTCCACGACACTCTCGGGGAGCCCCTGTGGACCTACCGGAAACAGTCACATCCGTAAAGTGACAGAGCCAAGAAGCTAATGGTGTTGACAGGAACTATCAACATTAAACTTGCTAAATATGTGCCTCCTCCAGGTAAACTCTTATTTGATTTGATTCAAAGTTAGAAATGACACAGGACATGCACTCAATTTATTAATTATAATTTTTAAAAATTTGTTAAGATAAAAGGAAAAGGTACATTACTCTATTATGCTGAAAAGTCCTACATGGAATTACAACAGCTGCTTGCCTTTTTTTTAGGACTGTTAGAAGTGTTAAAAGAAAAACTCTTTGTGATAGAAAAAGCTCATGACTGGGAAGCGGAGCCCAGATTAGACCTCGGGTCTCCTAGCATCTAATGGCTTTGGGCAGGTCACTTGGTCCACCTGGTCTCAGGATCCTTCTAATTTCTAAGGTGAGGACATCCTATTCCTCATAGGGTTGTTACGAGGGTGGAGGAGCTACCTGTTGTGAAATATTGGGAAAGCTTTTTCTAACCGGTAAGGTGGCCACATCAGGGTAAAGTATTATTACAAATATGCATACACAAATTTAAAGAAGTACACACGGTACTATTATGTCCTATTAGTCAATGAAACCTTACTCTGTAGAAGGGTCCTGTGGCCTGGACTCCTTTGTGATCAGACGAACATGGCCCCCATCATTCTTGACCTTGTCCAGTGAGGCTACAGCAACATCTTCTTTGCTGATGTATCTAAAACAATTACATGGTGAGTAGATTTCCTCTCTCTTCTGAGTTTCTCTATTTCATGATCACATTACTCTTTGTAAAAGCAATAGGAGAGAAAGCAAGATGGGGTCTTTATTGTGCTAATACTAAAATTAGGGCATAGAATTTTCTATCCTAACATTGGTCTCCACGTGTGGGAAAGACACCTCTGTTCCAAATTAGTTTCTTAAGATTTATTTTTCTAAGACATTCAGAGTCACTCAATATCCTTTGGACCAATTTTCACTTAGGGGATAAGAGGAGTGGGTGTAGGAATAAGAAGTGATCAAATACATGCACAACTGACATCCTTGAGTAAATACCTTGTTGAGCTGTGCGGATAATCTCTCACTGCATTTTTACCTCCCTTTTGGCCTTTTCTTCAAGGTCCCTCAAATCACCTCAATCATTTATAATGGTGTATCAGCATACTCGGGTAAAGAGATTCTCTTTTTAGTTAACCAGGTTCAATAACAACTTCTATAATCCCAAGGTTGTTTCCATTATTGTCAGCCATACAGAGTTTATGGAATCTTCCACTGAAATAAAGCCACTCTTGATGTGGGATTCAGAACCTTATTACACAACACTATCAATACCACACAATGATTTAGGGACTGGAAGTAAAGAGGAAAGTTATTCCAATTAAAGGTGACAGGGGAATTTAAGTAGGTAAAATGCAATTACCCAATTAATTCCTTCTAATTAGCATGGCCCACTTTCTCTGGTAGTTTACACTTTTGTAGCTTTTTTTTTTTCCTTTTTAATTAGTTTGAACATGAATTTCTTCATATTTCCAAGTACTTCCTAGTTTGCTAACTTGACAATAAAAGTTAAATCACAATGGAATGGCGCAATATTAGGTAAAATCTTAGAAATTTGCTTTTATGTTAAAGTAGATTTAAAAATCAACAGATTTTCTTGTTTTTATAAGCTATTAATGTTTTGACTAGATGATACCTGCACATATATCAAAACTCAAAAGGCATGCAATGGTGCTTATGGTGAAGAGTAAGTTTACCTTCCAGTCCCATCTCCTCCCCCAAAGCTATCTCCGTGACCAATTTCTTTTGGAGAGATTTTTTTTTTTCTGCGCATAGGTTATACCTTTTATGATCTCTGTATTTTTATTGACATATAACTCACATACCATAAAAGTTACCATTTTAAAGTGTACAATTCAGTTCATTTTAGTATACTTACAAGGTTGTCCAACCAGCACCACTAATTCCAGAACATTTCATCACCCCCAGAAGAAACCTGTACTCATTAGCAGTCCTCATTATGCTTTTTACTTTTAAAAACAAATGGTAGCACACTAACCTTTACCTTGCTTTTTTTGCCTACACATATATCTCCAAGCTCTTTCCATATCAGTACACAAGGGTTGCCGTATTTCTTTGATGACTGCATGTTACTGCATTATTTGAATAAACAATATAATATGTCTAACCAACTTCTGATTAATGGCACTTAGGTTGTTCTAGTCTCTGTTATCACAATGTTATAATATCCCTACACATTACATACATGTAGAATAAGTTCTCAGAAGCAGAATTGCTGGGTCAAAGGTCTTGAGTGCTTTAAATGTGGACAGATTTTGACACATTGCTCTCTCCTTTGGGTTTGTACCAACCAATATACAAGTCCACTGTCAATGCAGGAAAGTGCCTGTTTCCTCACACTTATACTAGCACAATGATGAGGGAGTGTGGGGCAAGCTGAGGGCAAAGTACAGACTAACAGCAATGCCCCACCCCCCGCCTGGTGGGATATGTGTGATGTTCCTCGGACACTGCTGGCTGCCCAAGAAAGGGGAAAGGAAAGAGCAAGTGGTTGACAGAGAGAGGTCACAGTCATGC
The DNA here is from genome assembly GCF_014898765.1 of Herpailurus yagouaroundi. Classification (NCBI taxonomy): domain Eukaryota; kingdom Metazoa; phylum Chordata; class Mammalia; order Carnivora; family Felidae; genus Herpailurus; species Herpailurus yagouaroundi. The sequence continues at coordinate 18,809,971 of NW_024412395.1, forward strand.
AGGACAGGAGTCTCCTTCAGTTTACGGATAACTTAGTAAACTGCAAGAAAAGCTCTAATATCACCCTCCTCAAGCTATTAGGGGTGATATTAAATCAAGGGGTTTATGTGCTTGCCATGGCAATGTGGGAAACAAAGCCAAATGAAAAATTAAATTCCCTTACTGCCTACAAGTCCTTGAAATAGGCAGAGTCCCTCTAGGGGCTCAGCTGCCTCAGTGATGACACTTTGCTAGGGGCAAAAGGGAGTCTAGGCCTAACATTATCCTGCCCCCAGGATCCTGTAAGTCTACTTTAACATATAAAAATTCCTTTGGAAACTTCCTTTATCTCAACTCCGCCAAGATATACGCTGGCAATCATACTCCAAGCTTATGGCCCCTGATATACATCTGAAGGGTCTCATGACTGAGGTTTTACTAAACAGTAATAAATGGCATTTTCATAATTGCAGTTCGCCCCTAAAGGTCCTGGAAACCTTGCCTCCAAAATTCCTTGGAGTCTAACATTGTCTATAACCCCCTCCCAACCTGGGGGTATATAATGAGTTGCCCGTCACAACCCCAGTGCAGCTCTTTGTGCCCACAGGCCCTGTCACCTTTTTGCACCAAAAGTCTTTTTTTTTTTTTAATTTTTGTTTATGTTTATTCATTTTTGAAAGACAGAGAGAGACAGAGCATAAGCAGGGGTGGGATGGAGAGAGAGGGGAACAAAGATTCTGAAACAGACTCCAGGCTCTGAGCTGTCAGCACAGGGTCCGATGCGGGGCTCGAACCCACAAACCGCGAGATCATGACCTGAGCCGAAGTCGGACGCTCAACTGACTGAGCCACCCAGGAGCCCCACCAAAAGTCTTTTTTTGCATCAAAGACGTCTTCAAGAATTCTTTCTTGGCCATCAGCTCCAAACCCCACCATCAACCCAAAACCCCACCAACAAATATGTCCATTAAAAACATCTCTGCTAATGGTGATATTTATCTCATTTTGGCTTTAAATTTACATTTCTCCTATTAAAAGTAACAGTGACTCTCTTTTCATATATTTCCATTTCTACTGGTGTGTTGTTTTTAAAGCAAAAGAAAAAAGAACCAAAGTGAATTCTTTTAGAATTCTCTAACTTGCCGTTTTGGTTTTGAAACTTCCCAGGTTCCTCCATCCCCCAATTCTTCAACCATTTTATCTCCTTGACAAAAGCACTTTCACTAAAGTATTTCAGTGGATTCTAATGAACTCAAACACTTCCTAGCTTTGAGGGGCAAGGGGATATTAAGCCTTGCCTCAGGTATTATTCAATGTTTAAAAGCTTAGAATCCTAATTCAGTAAATTTAAAAGATGCTGAGAAATCTATTCAGAGATTTAAGAACTAAAAATAACCTTTACTACAAGAGATTTAAGCACAAAATTCTGGAAACCACAAGAAATAGATCAATCAACCCCAAAGCAGGAAGTTGGCAGCTTTTCAAACATGGTTGTGAGTTACCAACATTTAATTTTCCACTGAGGTTTGCTAGGAAGTTGATGTAAGTATACCACCTCTCAAAAGGATTATGGTAAATCTCAGTTTTGAAAAACAGGGAAAGGCGAACGTTGTCTACTAATTAGTAATTCCCAGATGGGGATGGCAGTGGCGGATGGCAAGTTTTGCAATAGAAGTATGTTGGGAAGTGGACCTCAACAGTGAAAACGGTGCCGAGTTCTGGGTTGCTGAGCTGCTTTGGGGGTCAAAATAAATAGGTGGCATCCTAAACCTAACAGGGCTCCCAGAAAGGCAGGCCTACCTCTGACAAATGGGAACTCAGAAGCAGTGGCTGGTGGTCTTGGCTTCATTCACAATTAAGACTGAGCTATTCAAAAGCTAAGTGTAAACTCTGAGCTTGGACGGGTCCTGTGCACTGGTGGAAGTCAATGCAGGATAATCTGGCTGAAGATATGGCCACTGCTTAAAATCAGTATCTATTTGTCTTTATTCTAAGGCCATTCCATTTTTTCATAGAAGAATCATCTAATTTTCTGCTAAGAAGTAAAATATGCCTCCTAGAATTCTGGAAGTGAAGAAAGGGGTCTGGGGAGTGCCGGTTTTCAATATAATGCCTCTCCCTTTATCTCCACTAAGCTTGGTGTTTCCAAGGCTGGTGTGTCTCTGGTTCAGTTTCTCTAGAAAGTAAACTGGTAGGACAGGGGGAGGTCAAGGCATCCAGTGTCTACCTGCTCCTCATACAGATTTCCAATCAGTGCTGCTGTGCAGCCCCATCTTTGACACTTGCTTTCAGAGAGAGACAGTTCCTCCAAGTCACTGAGACTTGCCGGGGTTCTCCACAAGAACCGGCAAGCTTGCCCAAAGTGCACTCCTCTGCAGGTGCACAGGCTTCATTTTCATGTCTCTGCGAAGTCCATTTCCCTGAAGTCTTCCCTCTCTTCCTCTCTCTGATCAGTGACCAAAGTGTCTAGATCTACCTCTTAACACCTCTCTTCATCCTCCTTCCTCCATTCCCATTGTTCCTGCCTTACTTAATAAAAGTGTTCAGGGGTGCCAGGCTGGCTCAGTCAGTAGAGAATACAACTCTCGGGACTGTAAGTTTGAGCCCCATGTTGGGTGTAGAGATTACTTAAAAATAAAATCTTAAAAAAAAAGCCTTCATCTTTCCCCCTAGCTCTACCATAGTAGTCTTTTAACTTGTGTAGAAGGCAGTATCTTTAACAACCTTTCTCTAGGATTCTTGTCTCTGGTATTCAGTCCATCACTCATCTAGGTAATGTTGTAAAGGGACTTTGCAGATATAATTAAGGTTACTCATCAGCTGACCTTAAGAAAGGAAGCAATTCCAAGCATGAGAAGGATTTGACATACCACTGCTGGCCTTGAGATGTAGAACCCATGTGTTACAACTAGAAAGAAGCCTCTAGAAGCTAAGGATGCCCCCCCTCTTCCAGCTAGCAAGAAAATCCAAGTCCTATAATCACAAGGAACTAAATTCTGTCAACAACCCAAATGAACATGGAAATGGAGTCTTCCCAGACTATCAGTTAGGAGTCCATCCAGGCAACACCTTGAATTCAGTCTTACAAATTCCAGAGCAGAGAAACCAGTAGAGCCATCTCAGATTTCTGACTTACAGGACTGTGAGACAATACATGTCTGTTGCTTTCAGCTGCTAAGTTTGTGGTAATTTGTTAAGGCAACAATAGAAAAATAATGCACCTTGTCTCCCCACTTCAAGCCTGCTCTTTAAAAGAAAAAAAAGTTTATTTTTGAGAGACAGACAGAGAGAGAGAGAGAGAGAGAGAGAGAGAGAGAAGACAGGATCTGAACCAGGCTCTGTGCTGACATTAGAGAGCCCAATGCAGGGCTCAAACTCACGAATCATGGGATCAAGACCTGAGCTGAAGTCAGATGCTTAACTGACTGAGCCACCTAGGTGCTCCTCAGGTCTGCCCTTTTTTTTTTTTTTAAACGTTTATTCATTTTTGAGAGGCAGAGAGAGGCAGAGTGCAAATGGGGGAGGGGCAGAGAGAAAGGGAGACACAGAATCTGAAGAGGCTCCAGGCTCTGAGCTGTCAGCACAGAACCGATGTGGGGCTCAAACCACCAACCATGAGATCATGACTTAAGCCGAAGTCGGACGCTCAACTGACTGAGCCACTCAGAAGCTTGCAAGTCTGCTCTTCTGATCTCATCTCTCAAATGCTGCCAGAGCAAGCTCTTAAAAACACAAATCCGGGGCGCCTGGGTGGCGCAGTCGGTTAAGTGTCCGACTTCAGCCAGGTCACGATCTCGCGGTCCGGGAGTTCGAGCCCCGCGTCAGGCTCTGGGCTGATGGCTCAGAGCCTGGAGCCTGTTTCCGATTCTGTGTCTCCCTCTCTCTCTGCCCCTCCCCCGTTCATGCTCTGTCTCTCTCTGTCCCAAAAAAAAAAAGTTGAAAAAAAACAAAAAAACAAAAAAACACAAATCTGATTACTGACCATGCTGCTTAACACAAGTTTTAACTTTACTGTATCATCTACATAAAATGTTATAGATAATACCATGTGTCTGACTTTGGTTTGTATTGATTTCATGACTTTTGCTTTTATACCTGATTGGCTTTCTCAGGTAGTTCTTTAAGTGGCCATCCATGTCTGATGGGGAGGAAACAATGCGACATGTCTAGAAATGGCTGGAGTGGGTTGTAAATTCAGTTAAGAAGGAAACTATGGTAATGTAAAGAGAAGACCAATACTTCAACTAAGATGGTGGCTTTGGCAATGAGAATATGGAGAGGACCACAAGAAGTTCTGAGAAAAGTAACAGGCATCATGCTTTTTGTTACATACTGAGTGGGTATCTGTATGAGGGGTGTGTGCATGTGTGTGTATATATTATCAATGCACACATGTATTTTAAATGTATTTTTTATATAAAGTAATACACATTTGTGGGAACAATTTAAGCAGTACAGAAGAGTTTAGGTGAGTCTGAAACTGGCAGCTCATGGACAAATCGAACTAGTCAAAGGACCTTAATCGACTTTACAGCATTTTATTTTATTTTATTTTATTTTATTTCATTTCTTTTTTTCTTTTCTTTTCTTGTATTATTTTTTTAACTTTTATTTATTTTTGAGACAGAGAGAGACAGAGCATGAACGGGGGGAGGGCCAGAGAGAGACAGAGGGAGACACAGAATCTGAAGCAGGCTCCAGGCTTTGAGCTGTCAGCACAGAGCCCGACAACGCGGGGCTCGAACTCACCAAACGCGAGATCATGACCTGAGCCAAAGTCGGACACTTAACCGACTGAGTCCCCCCAGGCGCCCTGCAGCATTTTATTTTTTCATCTGAATTTGAATGACTTTAAATGGGTTATGCACTTTCCGATTTGGTATACTTCTACATCCTACCTCAACCTTTTCTGGTTTTACGCTTGATCTCATTTGTTCATATATGGTTCCTGCTTAGCTTTTAGTCATAGTAGTTTGTGATCCAGGCATAAAGTATAAAGTCCCTATCATCTCCACAAATCCCCTATCATATGGTCTAGAGCAAGATCCCTCAACAAGGGCACTAATGACATTTTGAAACAGATAATTGTTTAAGTGCAGTTCTGTTCACTGTAGGTTACTTAGCAGTGTCCCAGGCCTCCAGCCTCTAGATTCTCCCCATTTGTATCCCCTAATCCTAACAAACTAAAATGCTTCCTAACACTGCCACCCTGGGGGGTAAAACTGCCCCCAGCTAAGAACTACTCTCTTAGAGAAAACTCTGGTAAGGGTTTCTATGATACCCTTGCAGACACTTTCTATGTCCTAACAGCAATTACATATAGCTGTGTCTCCATCCTTTGTTATACTTATTTTTCCCCTTCATAATTTATCACAAGTACCACTCCTTATTCTCACCTATGAATATACCATAGGCCACATTTGGAAACAGCTGAAGAGAGTTTTCACTGTATAGAGTTACAAGTTGTTTGACTAACTGCACCCTCTCACATATCATGGATGGATGTTTTTCACCTGTGTGCATGGAAAAGGCTATAGACATCCCGTAACTGACGGGATGTGAGGATGAAGGCAGATTATAGGTGTATGGAGATGGCAAGAGCTACAGGGGCTTCTGCCATGTGCCTGCTTGGTGAGGGGCTCTGAGATCTCTTCCCACGCGGGAGCTGGGCAACAGAACCCTTGACCGAGAATCATTCCTCCACACTGAGGGAAGAGTCTACAGGTGGTGGGGACTGAACTCACACAAGGGGATACCTGAGTGGGGCAGAGAGGATTCTGATGCCAAGAAAGTAAGTGTACAGAGATTAGAAAGAAACCTGTAATGATAAAGGGCAAAATAATTACACAGACATGAGACACTAAACCTTTCCTTTTACTTTGCCCCCCACTGTAATCATCACCTCCCAGCCTTTGGGCGGGGGTGTGTCAACCAGAAGCAGCTTCCCTGCCGCACGACACCCAGACCAGTGCCCTCTTCTACCAGGGGATGTCTTTCTGTTGTTCAATAGTGTCCCAGGCTTAATGGGCCACAGGACACACTGGCCTGTGACTCTGGCCTCTCTCCTGATGAGTGGGACTCATGGTGACCAATATCCTACAAACCTGATCTTTTTGAGCAGATTTGATCAGATTCACAAAACATCTAATTCTATTCCTATAAAATAAACTACTGTTTTATGTATAATTTTCTCTTAACTCATCAGGATTTCATGAGTGGTTACATAAAATGTGTCAGACCCCCCTGTAGAAGTAACCGTGACAAAATAATATAATACAAAATAAAAAAGACAATGCATACCTTTTAGTACTGTTTTGTTTGGTTTGTTGCTTTGTGATCTCCTCCAAAGCAAGAATTGGGCTACAGAACAGCTGTCCACTTTTCCTGATTATCTTTTGCTTCATGGCAGTCAGACTACTCCATTCTCGAACAAACCTCAAAATCTGGCAGAAAATGAGATAATAAAAAGCTCTAATGGCTCACCAGGCATCTTCCTTTGAAAGTAAAGCCACTTATAACATTAGAAAACTGAGGTTTTATTATATCCTCCAAATAGGCTTCTGAATGTCACAATTTAAGGCTTTCTTCAGATTGATGCCGTCTTCCTATCTTTATTGTAAAATACTGATGGCCAGTTCTCTTTCAACCCAAAGGCTCCCTAAAGACACATTTCAGGATGCCCCAGCGTATGTCCTTAATGCACATAGGGACCAACGGCAATAATGTGCCCAGTGCGACCGAAAGGGGCCCGGCTGTCAGAAGCACAAATCCAGCAGTGGCCGAGGCAGAGCTGGTCGTGGGAGCGGGGGTCTTACAGCGGTGGCAGGTTTCAGTGCAACATCTGAGAACTGCCTTGTTACCCAACTACCTAAGTTATTACAGGAAAACAGCCACCAATAAATCTGGAACATTTTTTACCAGGGTCACTATTAATCTTACTTATTAGTCATTTATATGTAACTGGCCACTTTTTGTGAATCTGAGAACCAGGATGAAATGATACCAAAGAAAATAACTCACTGCTACCTTTTCCTTTAAGTCAAGTGCAGTGGACCCACAGGGAATGTTTGATTTCCACTCAAAGGGCAAACACAGAATCACTATTTTCTCCTAAAAAGTGGCACACTGCATGCTGTCAGCCCCTGCACGCGCTGATCCTTCCAAGCACAGAAGATAAATCGGCCACAGATCAGAATTAAGGCCTCCTGAGCAGGTGCTTGACTTACAGCTGTATGCTGGTGCTTCTGACGAAGCAGGAGTCACCCACCATGGCACCATCCCTGCTCTCAGAATTTGTCATTGTTAGAACTGTCAGAGATAAATGGAGACTGTCAGATATAGATATATAACGGTTGCTAATCCTGTGAAGGAGAAATCCAACCATGTGAGGATGACTCTATCCACAGAAACAGCAAGCCTAGGTGTGATCGCTCACTCAGGAAACTGATTTCACATTTCTTCTTAGCACCAAGGTAATTCAGAGGCAGTGCCTGGACCGATGACAACGTGCCCAGTGTGATCTGGCTCTGCGACAGGCCACAAGGTGCTTTCGTGAAACTCAGAATGGTCTTACAGTACTCAATACATTTTAACTGAAAACAAATGCAGAGGACTATTCTTACCAGGGAGCGATTGTGTTTCAGCTGAAAGCTTGCTGGTAAATCTTCCCAAAGGTCTAATTTTATATCCAACGGAATGAAGTTACAGTTCATCTGGTTTCCATCCTGATTATAGATTAGGAAGGCATGATTAGTCCATTTTGTCTGTAGGCACTGCTGATTATTTTAAAAGTAAAGAATTATATGATGGCACAATATTCCCTGTCTCCTAAAAGATAAACTGGGGTGGGGAGGACCACGTTCTGACAAGATTCCACCCACACACAGCTCCCCACAAGCATGCTGAGTGGAGAGAAGGGCCGGGCTCTCCAGTGCCCTCTGAATGCCTCCACTGCTTTCTCTCTAAGGGTAAAAAATACCATGGAGAGGGCTTAGTCAGTTAAACATGAGGTTTAAACATGAGTATTTCTTTTAAAAAGGGGAAGAAAAACCCCTGCATATGAAAATCTATTGTATCAACAACAGCTCGACTCCTATTCCAATTCTCTCAGCTAAAAAGAAAGTTATAGTTTCCACAATCACTTTGGAAAAAACACACAAAAAGTACTTAACACACTGATTCAAAGTTTAGACATGTAATGGTAACTCTGAACTCTGAATTAGACTTGGGGTTCTGGCCAAAACCCACAGCTCTGTAGAGGGATGCTGTTACTACAACATAGGATGTTAAACCTCCGTTACTGATCTTCCTTTTAAGAGGTGTGCTTTTAGGCAGTGCGCTAGGGTTTTAATCCAGAGTCCTACCTCCAGATTCACCTCAGCTCACCTTATAGCTGTGAAAAGACCTGTTAATGTTCCCTCTGCTTAGTGTCTCATGTTTAGAAGATTACTTGAATAATATTTTATGGTAAAAGGACATATAGGCATGTAGCACAGTCATAAACATGCACTCGAGACTATTAAGAGAGATGTCAAAAGGTGAGGTGGCCCATGTGACACAGGGTGGGTGCTGGAGACAGAAGAAGGTCAGTGAGGCTGTCACTGCAGGACTTTGCAGTTTCTCTCCTGTCTCCACCCAAAGAGGGGAAAAACACTGATCAGGTGATCCATGATGCAGAGTTTCCACTGTACAGAACAGAAAGTTTAAGGAGTTTAAGGGCTTCTGAATTCCAGTGTTTTATTCTGCCTGGTGTCTGCCTTTTGGTTTCTTGACCTTCCATCCCTTCTGGGGACCAGTTCTGTGTTATCCTCGTGTGATAGTCTGAGAAGCATGGCCAGGAGCTCTCCCCACACCGGGGCGAAGGGGCCTCAGTCACTGGGACTTGCCTCCAGAGGAGCAGGGGGTGCTTAGGTGCTCCCTCCATGCTCAGAGGTTCCACATGGTGGGCAGGGGTCCAAGCCTTAAAGAGGAGCCCTATTCACTCCCTGGCTTCATTCCTGGTGTCTTTCTCTTAGCTGTGGTCCCACGACAGAGGTTGCGTGAAGCTTCTGGCATTCACGATCCTACTCATCTCCTAATATTCTAGCAATCCCTTCTAATTATTACTTAGCACTGGAGATTGTTACACGTCCTGCCATCTCTGTATATCTATTGGGTTTAGTATAAAACCTGTAACCTAAGTAATCTTGAAAAAGGCATTCTTTTGATAGGCTGGCCCATGAATTGAGGAAGGTACAACTATTATTTTATTATACTTAAATGGTTAGAAATTTGATATTGTAGACCAAACGGAAGTATTCATAATCTCAGCAAGTATTTCCTCAAATACTCACACTAGTTTACCTAAGCCAAAGATTCTCACAGGGACCCTGAGATCACTTCAGGGTATCCACAAAGGCAAACTGTCTTCATAAGAACAGTAAAACAATATTTGCCCTTTTCACCCTCATTCTGTCACAAATGTATGGTGAAGTTTCCCCAGGATAGGCAGAGATGAGAATCCCAATGTCTTCTATTAAGACCCTAGAGAAACTGCTAAAAATGTAAAACAATGCCAACTCTCCTCACTAAATGTTATCTTTGTTTCAGAAAATATAATGATGTTTCATAAAAATAAGCTATTGACATGAATATCAATAATGGGTTTATTATTAGTACCCTTAATTAATAAATATTTTAAGTGTTTCCACTCTAATTTCAAGTGTAGTAAATGTCAATGGATATAACCCACATAAACAAAAGCTCCTTGGGGTTCTCGACAACTTTTTAAAAGTACAAAGAGGTCCTGAGACTGAAAAGCTTGAGAACCACTAACCTAGGGCATGGCATGAATCAGAGCAATCATATTTTTAAAGCTTCCTAGAATCTACTCAACATAGATGGGCAGAGCCCGGCTTCTGCAAAGATGCTGCTGCTGCTACAAATGATTTGTGAAGGACAGAACTTTGTCTCTTTTGAAGTATAGTTGACACACGATGTTACATCAATTTCAGGTGTGCAACATGGTGATTTGACAAGTCTATACATCATGCTGTGCTCACCAATCACTTCCTGCCCTTTTGGCTAAGATCTAGTATGCTGTGTTCACCACAAGTGCAGCTAGTGTCTGTTACCACACAGCACTATCACTACAGTCATAGTGACTATATCCCTGTGCTGTACCTTCCATCCCTGTGACTTATTCATTCCATAGCTGGAAGCCTGTACCTCCCAGTCCCCTTCACCCACTTTGCCCATCCCCCATCCCTCTCCCCTCAGGCAACCACCAGTTTGTTCTCTGATTTATGGGTCTGTTTTTGCTTTGTTTTTTCCTTTGTTTTGTTTTTTAAGATTCCACATGTAAGTGAAATCATGCGGTATCTCTTTCTCTGACTTATTTCACTTAGCATTACATGCTCTAGGTCCATCCATGTTATTGCAAATGGCAAGATCTCATTCTTTTTTATGGCTGCATAGTATGCCCTTGTGTAGATGTGGTGTGCGTGCGTGCGTGCGTGTGTGTGTGTGTGTGTGTGTGTGTGTACCAAACCTAGCAGCTAACTCTTACTGAGAGTTCCTTATGGCTAGGCACAGCGCTAAGTGATTTATAGGAATTAGCTTATGTTACCCTTGTAACAACTCCTTTCCATGTTTTCCAGTTGCAAAAACTGAGGCACAGAGTAGTTAAGTAATGTGTTCAAGATCCCATACTCAGTAACAGATGTGATTTGAGGCAATTCAGCCCTGAAGTCTGTGCTTTTAACTACTATGCTGTTTTGCCTTTCACTGTTTTTAGATTTAACAAAGAAATTTTCGAATTAGCTTTAAGGAGGAAAAGAACTCAATGCCTATCTCATTGTTAATAACAGTAAATATATCCACTGAAAAATGAAAAAAAGGAAGGCTTCTGTACGTTTTAAGCTGTAGAATCCCCATGATGCTTACCTTAGTATAGAGGTGAATCCGGTCAGTATTCTTACTTGCACAGAACATTAAGGTATCGTACACTGGCAAACTGTCTGGGATCTTCAACTGTTCTAATAAAGAAGATAAAAAAGAACCTGAAGGCTTACCTCCTCTCTATCCAAAATAGTTTATTTTAATCTTCTGTGGGTTAGAATGGAAGAGCTATATAAAATATATCATCATATTTCACAAAGGACACATGTCTGGGCTTGAAATAAAAATACCATGATAGGCCATCTAAGACCATACTGGCCTATATGGGAACCAGTTGCTTTGTACCTTTGCTAATGACCCCACAAGAGAGAAACAAATCCACAGTTAGCTGAGAAGACAGGAGTTAGGTATGAGGGAGAATTTCCTGCCACCAAGAGTTGTTATTAGTCTTAAGAAGTCTAGAATCTAGACATTTTGCTAGAGCGGTTTTGAGACAGAAGGAGCACCATTTTGGTTTGACAGCAATTCAGCTTTGTGAGAGGCCACCTGCATGCCAGATTCTCTACGGCCCAGTGCTTCACATTCACAAAAGAAGATGAATGTGCATGAGCTCTTTTTCTGATAATCTCCTTTTATTTATCACTTCTGGGTCTCACTGACCAATATATTCTGTAGAACAGGGTTATCAAAATGGATCTAAATAATTATAGTTAACACTTATCAAGTCCTTACAATGTGCCAGGCATTGTTCTAACTATATATCTTAACACCTCTCAGAAATAAGTAGTGCATTTTACAGAGGAGAAAACTGAGGCACATTAACTTGCCCAAGGTCATACCGCCAGTAAGAGGACTTACGGCCAGTCATGTGGCTATGGAGCCTGTGCCCTTAACCTCTGCCACAGTTCCTAAATGACTTTTATTATTATTATTATTATTATTATCATTAATTTTATTTTATTTTTCCCTCAGTGACCTTTTAAAGTGTTTCCCCAGATCTGGAAGTCTATGCTTTGTCATTCTGCTTGGCAATGTCATCATATTTTAATTTTTCTACTCAAGGCACTGGTTACTTTACAAACTTGGAGTATTCCTGTATTTCATGAATTCAGAAATGTCCATTCTTCCCACACATTAACATCTCTGAAACTGGCACATCTTACAGGCCAATGAGTGTGGCATTTTACAATCATTGCTGGCCAGGTGGCAGATGTGAAGTAGCTGGCAAAGCCCAAGCACGCATGGGCTTAGTCGTGACTACTGTGGTGTTGTTACTTCAACACCACGCTCGAGTCAAGTGCCTTGTTGTTACTACATGAGTTGAGTTTAATTACTTCTAAAAGGTTTTCAAAATGCTTCTCTCTGATTTGGTATTGAAATGAGAAGCTATCATGTATATGAAAAAAATTTTAGATATAAAGCAGGAGAGCATAAATTTGATATTTAAGGAAGTAAATATGTATCACTGGAGGAACAGCCAACATTTTTTATATTCTTGCAAATGAGTAAGCCAGTGCTTTATGGGACTTCAGAAAAGGAGATCCCTGCAGATAGCGGGCACTCTCTCACATCTGGATACTGCGATGTGCAAAAGGGCTGCCTATCACCTGCCAAGCACAGCAAATGAAGGCAGGAGAAACCGCCACATCCCTCAGGGCAAATGAAAGAAATAGCAAAGCAACGGAGGGAGCTATGACCTGGTCTGGGCTATCATTAAGATATTAAGTCATAGTTAATTAGATTTTCTTTCTTAATGTACACAAAACAAGTGCAATGTATAATCACTGCCTTCAGATCTTTTGAAGAACCATGGCTAATGCATTCATGTTTAAAGATCAGAAGTCATTCTTTGATAAAAAGTATTAGAGGATTGATTCTGAATCAGCTGATATTCTTGGTAACCAGAGGCTACATGGGGGAACGTCTTTCTCTTTTCGTTGTTTCCCTGAAATGTAATTTAATGGCTTGGGACTACAGAGGACACATCTTGTGAAGACCCAGCCATCCTTCCAGATCCCTGGAGTTCCAGTTAGAACAAAACCTCAGTCCCTGCAAAGCACATACCACTCCAGTTCTAAGAGCTTATGTGGATTGAATGAACACTTTAACATAGTGTGCCTCCTTTTTCTTCTGTTTGTTTTTCATGGACATCCATGTTAGCAGGGAGATGTGAAGCTTATTGCTTGTATGAAATTCTCAGCCCAGTGATCTGATAAGTCAAAAAAAAAAACCCAAAACAAAACAAAAGGAAGGGGGCAGGTATGGGGAAAAAGCTGGCATTGTCTGGAGTAGATGAGGCCAGTGGAATTTTCACTGGCAGAGTTTCAAAAGGTCTAGCTAGTGATTTCTGAAAGGTATGTGTAAGTAGAGCTAACATATGCCTTCATCAATGGACCAATTTACAACTAACAAGCCAGAATATCCCTGCCACAGATGAAGAGACTCATGGCCCAGGAGGTGATAACAATTGCCAGTTGTTTGTTCTGGGTCTGATGTTTAGTCCAGTGAGCCACATGCTGTCCTACAACAAGAACATCATAAGCACTTGAGGCAAGACGTGCTGGAAGGAAAGAAGGAAGCCAGAGTTATGAAAGAAATGCCCTGCCTCAGACCACACCTAAAGACTGTTAACATTAACACACCTAAACCAGGGGCCATCCCAAGATATTCTCTGAGAAGACCCTGAGGAATCAGAGGGAAGGAAGGCTGAGGGAAGAAGACAGGAGGATGCCCTGAGCTCAGAAATTCTTAAATGAACTTTTCATTTTTAAGCTATGAATCTGATTCTGAATTGTATCTGTGTTTAACAGGAACTGACTTAGAAGAAAAAGTTCAACTGTCCATTCCCAGTCGCTTTGGGGTTGTTATAATGAGAACCTCAATCTGTGGGTTACTATGGTCACTAACCGATTAGCAACCCCAGGGGCACCTGGGTGTCTCGGTTGGTTAAGCATCTGACTCTTGATTTGGGCTCAGGTCCTGATCTCACATTTCATGAGACTGAGCCCTGTGTCAGGCTTGCACTGGGTATGGGGCCTGCTTGGGATTCTCTCTCTCTCCCTCCCTCCCTCCCTCTCTGCTCCTCCCCCGCTTAGGTTTTCTCTTTCTCTCTCAAAGTAAATAAATAAGCAAGCAAACAAACAAAAACAACAAAATGTTCCTACTAAAAAAACAGAAAAGAAAAGAGAAGAACCCCAAAGTACCCACAAACTCTGGCCAGCGGGCCCGTAAAGATAGTGATGTCTGACATACGGGCTGGTAGGTGACAACCATCATAGCTCTACGTAATGAGTGGAAGCAACCAAAAAGTAAATAAATCCAAACACTACATGGCTGGCTCCAAGTGTAGTCATGAGTCATACTGTCTTGACATTATGTGCCTTAAAAACATTTTCTTAAAAAAAAAAAAAACAAAAACAACACCCTACATTTAAAATATACCAATGAATTGTAGACATTTAAAAGAAATTTCATGTGCAAACGATCATTATCTGTCAAGTGGCTGTTAATAATCTGTCAATCTTTACTGTTTTGTCCAAAGAACCTCCTAAATACCAGAACCACTGCCTCTTGCGTGGACGGGCCTGGCTCGGATGAGGCTGGGCCACGGGCTGGGGGCAGCAGGTGAAGCGACAGGTCGGCTTTGCTCTCTGTGTCGTATCTGAGTGCCCATAGCTCTGTTCCTCCAGCCATCTGCTGTTTAAGGATTGGTTCCAAATGGCTGTATTTTTAATATAAATGGGAATACAAAGACTCTGCAACATGGTAGTAGTCACAAATCTACTCACAGTATCCTCCAAGTGAGAACACTGGAAATGGAAATGAGACTTACCATCACCTGGCTGCGGTGTGAGTCCGTCCTCTCTCTCAATTTTTGCTATCTCTTCCTTGCTCTCAGCCAACGGTTTAGGTTCTGAGGGTGTAAGGCCTTGTTTTTCACAGTCAGAACTAGTCCCAGCTTTGTTGTATGTGTCTTTCTGAGGATCACCTTTCCCATTTTCATTTGTATCCTGGGTATCGCCAAGGCTATCTATTTGTAGAATTATGAAAATAAAACAACTTACACATAAATTTAGATACAATCGTTATTTACTCTAAGACCAGTTTTTAAAAAGTCATAGCTAGGTCTTATAAAAAGAAAGAAAGTGAACAATGTTTGTTCATTCTCTGGAGACATTTATTGGGACTCACTAAATGCCAAGTACAACTCTATGTGCTAGACAGACAGTGAGGACTGAGATAGACAGGTCCTTGCTTCCTAGAGATTCCATTTGAAGTGTCAGATAGAAATGAAGCCAGTAAGGGTTTTAGGCAAAGGAATATAACCATCTGGGTTTTTAAAGGATCACTCTGGCTGCTGTATACTGAAGGGCCACGGGGAATCTAGCAGGGATGCCACTGAGGGCTGGGAGAGAAAATGGTGGCTTCTAGTAGGATGGTAGCAATAAAGAAAAAGTGGCCAGAATCAAGATACACTTTAGAAGTTATGCCAGCAAAACTTGACAAATCGAGTGTGGGAGGAGAGAGAGGAATCAAGGATGCTGCATCATGTAAGGATGATGAGGGAAGAGAAGATTTAGGTGTTAGGTGTGGTGGTGGTGAATCAAGAATTCCACCTTGGAAATATTAACCTTGAAGAACCTGTAAGACACCCAGGGTGGAGATGTTACATAGGCATGTGTACAAGCTACAGTTCAAGTGAGAGAAAGAAGTATGGGCCTATGAGCTGTAAGATGTCAAGTATAAGCTATGGATGTTAAGAACAAAACACAAGAGGGGCACCTGGCTGGCTCAGTACAGCATGCGATTCTAGATCTTAGGGTTGTGAGTTCAAGCCCCACGTTGGGCATAGGGATTACTTTAAAAAAAAAAAAAGGCAGAAGAAAAGTGTTACTTATTGACAAATATTAGTGTTCAGTATATACTATTGCCAAAATTTACCAAATGTAATGGAGACTGAATTAGCAACCTTTATAGGACTGTAATTTCCTAATATTGCTCCTTTAGTTTTTTGGATTCCACCATTTCCTCAAAGTGTTGTATGGCAAACGCTGATTAAAAAATGTAGATGGGGGCGCCTGGGTGGCGCAGTCGGTTAAGCGTCCGACTTCAGCCAGGTCACCATCTCGCGGTCCGGGAGTTCGAGCCCCGCGTCAGGCTCTGGGCTGATGGCTCAGAGCCTGGAGCCTGTTTCCGATTCTGTGTCTCCCTCTCTCTCTGCCCCTCCCCCGTTCATGCTCTGTCTCTCTCTGTCCCAAAAATAAATAATGTTGTAATAAAAAAAATAAATAAACGTCGAAAAAAAAATGTAGATGAATTCGGGGCACCTGAGTGGTGCAGCTGGTTAAGCATCCAATTTAGCTCAGGTCATAATCTCACATTTCATGAGCTCAAGCCCCACTTCAGATTCCCCACTCTTTCCCTTTCTCTCTCTCTGTGCCCCTTGGGGGATTCTCTCTCCTTCCCTTTCTCTCTGCACCTCGCTCACTCACGCTCATTCTCTCAAAAAAAAAAAAATTTACATCAATTAGAATTCTGCCTTTCAGTACTTTTGGGGGTCCTTCCACATCAAGGTTAGAAATCATTATGCCAAGTATAGTAATACTAATCTAATAATTACAACTTTTATATACAGTAGTATCACTGTTACTTAGAATATGTACTTCTGTACTTCGGACTTTAACAGTCACAAAAGGAGTTTCTTTAGGTTCCTTGAGAGTTATCTTATTAAACCATGGGTCTTGAAACTTTCACTGTTGATCTTGGTATCACAAAGAAAAATCAGAATATAAAACCCTATTAAACTGTGATTTTCGTTGCTAAATCACTCAACTTATACTTAATGTGAACTGACATTATTCTGTAGTCATGAGATACTTTATTTTTATGGCCTAGAGTAGTTGGAAATTGAATGAGATAATGCAGATTGTGAGAGAGATTATATGGAATAAGCTTGTGGTTCCAATTTAGTTCATAGACAACAGGTGTTGACGTTACAAATATAACCACCCAGATGGCAGACTTGTCATTTTTGTAGGAACACCCAGAATTGAAAGAGGAAAGACTCAGCTACTGATTACATTTTCTTTCAGATTAAAACTAAGATGCAGAAAAAGCAAGAAAGGCAGGCGGGATCTGCAGTACTGCCTGTGTCTCAGCTAACTCTTGGTTCATGTCACTTCTCTAAAGAATTCACCTATGATGGAAAAGGAGATGTGTACAATGATCACTGCTGATAAAACAACTCCTTGCAGTTTCCAAAACTGTCAACTTGGCATTTTGAGTTACGATGAACATGGTCTCTAACACTGGAAACCAAAGAAATACTAATGATCTTTTTTCTTAAGACAGCCTCAGTATTAATAATCATTTCAAAAACAAAACATCAGAAAAAGGCATATCATGCTATAAAAACATATTCTGAGGTATGTTTATAATTTCTACTTTTAAAATAGCAGGCCTTGGAAAAGAATAAACTCATAAAACCTACAAATTGGTTCTTAAAAGAAGATCTGTAGAGGAATTTTTATGATTTGTCATGCATGAAACAGGACACCATATATATCATAGTAGGCAAAGAAGCTACACCGGATTATTTTGCTATTTAAACAAAAACAATCTGTAATTTCTTTTAAAACAAGTATTATCTACAGGAGAAAGAAAACAGCAGGTCTATGACTATAAGGCATATTTGCTGCCATAGCAACCGAGCTTCTATTCCTGCCCATTGAATTCACATCCTGCTGGCATTAATGAGAAATGTCCATTTGTGCCAAATTAATGCCATGTCACAGACGCTCCGGGATATACATTCTTGACAGACCTGGAAGTTTTGCATGTTCCACAAGGGGATAAATTCAGTCTTCACTGTATAAAGTTCTTACTCCAGCTTAAAAGCTGAAGTCAGTGCCGAGTCACACTAACCCGATACAGCAGTTGCCTCTAAAAACACTGGCTAGGTGAAGACAACACCACCAGCCCACTCCAGGGCCACACTCCGTCTACTCACCAGCACTGCCTCGAGGATTCTCACACATTTCACAATATGGTAACGTGGAGTTGTTGATATAGGTGCAGAGGCCACACGGCCAGCCCTTTCCAGGAAGAGGTGGGGTGGTTGCCTGGGCAGGAGCCGTGGTTTGCCTGAGCCAGGATGGCTTCTCCTCTGGGGCACTGTGGTGGTCATTGGCGGTAACCAACTTTAATCTTTTACCTTCAGGCTCAAAATTGCTTTCATAATCCATGATATGTCTCGTGGCTATTTTTCCAGGGTTTGCCGAAACGACAGTATTTTTCTCCTGGAATATCCCCGATTCATCGCAGGAGGTCACCAACTGCCTTTTCTTAGGTTTTGGTGAAAAGAATGATCGAATATCATGCTGTTTTTCTTTTTCAAACTGGGAAAAACAAACAGCAAATTAAGAAGCAATCTAATATGTTTTTCCTAAATAAAACAGTTGAACCAACTATTTTCAGTAACCATATTCCTTTCTCTTTTGAACACCTTGTTGGAAATGAATTCAATTACGCTGACTCTTCATATATACATATATGTAGAATAACATGAACAAACCTATAGACTAACTTTTTTTTTAGCACTTACAATGTGCCTAGCACTTAACATATATTAACTCATTTGATCCTCATGCCAGCTCTGTGAGACAGGTACTAATATTCTTCCTACATTTTAGATGAGGACACTAAAGGTTTAGAGATGTTAGGTAACGTGGCTATGGAATTTATGTAATAAAATTATACTTCATAAACTATCCGCTCTAGAGGTATGTCAGGGACCAGGGAACTATGTATTAAAATACTTCAAGTTGGGAAAGGAGAATTGTATATTTAAGTATTTCAAGTCAATCAAGAACCTACAAAAATGTTTTCTTAACCAAGCTATAAATACAATGTTCACAAACAATGTTTTTCATATTAAAGTTTTTTGTTTTTTTTTTTTTATTAGGGAGCATTTTTTTTTCAAATAGAATTAAAGCTAGTAATTAGAACTGCTTCTTTAGTAGACACATCTTAATAATTATCTTGTTTTCAAGAAATATATTTCTCTTTTCTAAGAAAAGCTCCATCATTATCTTGTTTTTCATCTTCTTTTCTATGTGTAAATCTCAACCTCCTCATTAGAGAAAGTAGAATGCATATCACCACAATTGATTAGCTAGCAGTAAAGGAAAATTAAGAGTCCGTTTTAGAGAATTCCAGCTGGAGGTACTATAGTAGACACACACTGCATTTCCAAAGACGGCTACACCCATTCTTATTCTATTTGACATGTTCTTCTCACAGTGTGACAATGACACACCTACATTTAGAGGTGGGGTCTGTGTTTTTCTCCCTTGAACCTGGGTGGGACTTTGTAACTGTCTTGATCAACAGAATACAGTGAAGGTGACAGCATGTGTGACTTCTATGGCTTCCACTTGGTTGCTGAATCCATTTTATGTCTTGGGTTGCTTGTGTTTGGAGTCTAGCCACCATGTTGTGGGGAAGCCCAGGCCGCATGGAGAAACCATGTGTGGATGTTCAAGTTGACAACTCCAAGCAGGCCCCTAGGTTACAGACATCGTCAATTGCCAGACATGTGAGTGCATGAGCCTTGAGTGCATCTCAGACTTGGGGTCCTCCATTAAAGGCCCTAGTCATCATGGAGCAGAGGCACATACATCATCTCCATAAGCCTAGGTTGAATTCCTCACCCACAGAAACCATAATAAATAATATATGACTATTTGAAGAATAGTTTGAAGACAAACTGTTGTTTGAAGACACTGGGTTTTGAGGTAATTTGTTATGCAGCAATAGATTAACATTGACAGGCCCTACAGATAATGATAGCAAAATACCATATATTGTAAAGATATTTTACAGAATAAAACTTACCTGCACTTCTTAGCAGTGCTGTATAAGAAAGCAAGATATAGTAAATACATAGAAAGAAGGATTAGTGGTTAGAGGGAAAAGGACATGGGGAGTTATGGTAAATGGTTAGAGCCTCTGAGGTGATGAAAACTTTTGAAAATAGTGATGACAACTGCACAGCATTGCCAATGTAATATTACGTAGCATTACCATTCAACTGTACACTTAGAAGTGGTTAAAATGACAAGATTTGGGATTATATAGTTACAAATATAATCACATATTTTTGTCATTTTTCTGGTCCTCCAGGAGGGAGTCCTCTAATCACCTTCCTGAAGGATACAATGCTGGCTACCAGTAATCTGGGGGCAGATTAGGAGAACGGTGCTAAGGAGAACATCATTACTTAAGGAGTCTTTCACTTAATACATTTAGAGTTACATCTTTTTAAAGATTTTATTTTTAAGTAATCTCTACACCCAACGTGGGGCTCGAACTCACAACCCGGAGATCCAGAGCTCCATGCTCCACATACTGAACCAGCTAGGCACCCTTGAAATATATTTGTTAAGAAGAGCAAATAAATAAATAAACAAATAAATAAAATATACAGTAACAGGCCACTGCCACTTACATGGAATAATGTTTAGATAATATTAGAATCTTTTGTCCCATTCTTCCTTGTAAGGAATTTGTTTAAAAACATTTTAATCTCTCCATCTTCCCACAAAGAACCAAACCAAAATTGTTTTAGATTTGCTTACCAAAAAAGCAACCCTCCCAATAATACAAAACAAAAACCTAAGAAATCTTTAAGAAAAAAAAAAAAAAAAAGAATTCTCAGGGCCTTAAAATAATCAGCTATTAGGGGCGCCTGGGTGGCTCAGTCGGTTGAGTGGCCGACTTCAGCTCAGGTCATGATCTCTTGGTCCGTGAGTTCGAGCCCCACGTCAGGCTCTGTGCTGACAGCTCAGAGCCTGGAGCCTGTTTCGGATTCTGTGTCTCCCTCTCTCTGACCCTCCCCCGTTCATGCTCTGTCTCTCTCTGTCTCAAAAATAAATAAACGTTAAAAAAAAAATTTAAAAAAATCAGCTTGTATAGTTGATCTCTTTAATTAAGATAGTTAATTAAGCTGTTTTTTAAAGAACCTCTTTTACTATTTAAGTAATGACTAATTTTAGAATTAACATTTGAGAAATTCTCATTATGTGCCAGAGGCAAGTCACAGTAAAGATTAGCGGTGACTGACAGTAATCAGAAATTGATGGCTGCATCTGCCACTTACAAGGGCCGGTACACAGGAGTAATCAGTATTGGTGTTATTTGGAAAGCTCAGGTGCTCGGGTAATCATAAATTGAGACTTGAGTGCATAAAACCCAGAAAAGGGTATAAAGGGAATCATTTTACAGTTTTGGGAACTGAAGGATCCACTAAAAGCATAATTTTAGAAAAAGGAAAGGGCAAGATTAATTAGTGGCAATGACTTTAGTTAATGTTATGACGGCTACATTGGACAGTGGTGAACATGGTTATAGGCAGTGAACTTGCAAATTAGTGCCATGGCCATAGGGCTGCCAGAAGCTGTAAGGCCTAACAGAAATAAAGGCTTCCTCTGAGATAATCAATTACAAGCCTGATCTATATCATCAGTTATGTTTTCTGAGGGCAACCTCTGAGCAATCGGCAGGAGGGAGGTTGATAAGGTTTCTTTGACACTTAGCAGCTGGGAGTGACAGAAACACAGGCGAGAAAATCTCTCTGACACATCCCTAACGATAATCATACATGTTGGATGGAAACAGAGAAGGGCTGCAGATTTACTGAACAGGTGTTCTTGGGATCCATGGGCCTTTCACAAGACCTTGGATGGCCTCATGTGAGCCTAAGAAACCCTTGAAATTGTCTATAAAATGTTTTCTGTATTGTATGTACATTTTTTAAAAATGTTTATTTATTTTTGAGACAGAGAGAGAGACAGAGCATGAACGGGGGAAGGTCAGAGAGGGAGGGAGACACAGAATCCGAAGCAGGCTCCAGGCTCTGAGCTGTCAGCACAGGGCCCGACGCGGGGCTCACCTCGAACAGACCACAAGATCGTGACCTGAGCTGAAGTCGGACGCTTAACCGACTGAGCCACCCAGGCGCCACGTATGTACGTTTTTGGAGCGTACTTCTTTACTTTCTCCATGGTTTCAGAGGGATGGATTCAAGACCCAACAAAGATTAAGAGCCACTGGACTAGAATAAAATATCTGAACATGCACCTGTGGTTTAAGCAGCTCCATTTCTTTCCTTAATTGTCCAGAAGACAGATTGAAAGTTCATATGTGAGTGTACAAATGGGTGGTGAATTAACTCTTTTCAAGGAGAAACAAAGAAATACATTCTCCTAAATACCAAGAATCCCTCTAGCTTCTCTCAAATAATAATTTTTCCATACTGAGTAGTACCAACACAGAGTAACTTGGGTGCAGGCATGAAACATTCTCCTTTGGTTCATCTGTCATGGTAACCGTATTCTGAGCAGCTTCTTACAGGAGAGCAAATGACACAGGAGCGCCCACATGGCCAGAGAGAGGGAAACGCTGATGAGGTGAGCAGAGGACAGGGCAGGAACCGTGACAGCTGGAGTTGTAGGAGACACTGCTGTGTGGGCAGGACTCACAAGTCTAAGGTCAGGTAGGTCAGCTCAAAGCAAAATACACTTTCCTTAATGTTTTGAGACAGGGACATATCACCATTAGCTCTGCAAGGAGACTCTAGCAGGTTCTTGGGACATGTCGAGATTAATCAAAGAAGTGAACATTAGTGCTTTTTAAATTAATTTTTTATAAAGTGAATGTGGATCCACCAATGAAAGCATCTGAGAAAAAGGCAGTAAGAAAAAATTATAGGGGCGCCTGGGTGGCGCAGTCGGTTAAGCGTCCGACTTCAGCCAGGTCACGATCTCGCGGTCCGTGAGTTCGAGCCCCCAGAGCCTGGAGCCTGTTTCCGATTCTGTGTCTCCCTCTCTCTCTGCCCCTCCCCTGTTCATGCTCTGTCTCTCTCTGTCCCAAAAATAAATAAACGTTAAAGAGCTGTCTTTAAAAAAAAAAAAGAAAGAAAAGAAAAAATTATAAACAAAATGTTTCCCAAATGAACATGTTTTCTAAAAATATTAGATTTATTAATAACAAGACTCCCTGCAGGAGCAAGCTTTACTGGTCTTACCAGAACAGACCAGAATCTTTAAATTATAAGAGCCACACTGATAGTTAAATACTCAGTAGCCATACTGTTCTGGCAAGTCTGTATTTGAAAAATGACTGATCTTATTAATGTTATCAGCATTTCTCAGTGGTAATGGTAAGCAAAAATACAGGAAGACAAAACATTTTTTATGGCTTAGGAAAGCTTTTTTACTTAAATAGCACAATTAAGCTAAAACTTTTTTTTTTAATTTATTTTGAGAGAGAGAAAAAGCATGTGCATGAGTGGGGGAGGTGGAGAGAGAGAGAGAGAGAGAGAGAGAGAGAGAGAGAGAGAGAGAGAGAATCCCAACCAGGCTCCATATTCAGCTCAGAGCCCAATGTGGGGCTCAGTCGCATGACTGTGAGATCATGACCTGAGCCAAAATCAAGAGCCAGATACTTAACTGACTGAGCCACCCAGGTGCCCCAAGCTGAAAAATTTTGTCTTTTCTGACTACATTCTTGCATTTAGAAAAGACATTATACTAGCAAATTATTGACAAATACCCTAACTCATCATGACTGTTTGTCCTTGTAAAGAAATAACTATGTTAAGTGACCCTTTTAGTATATGATAAATAAAGAACTGAAATGTAGGTGTTTGTAAGTAGGAGGAGTGATCTAAACTTACAGTAATTTTTATCACAAGGCTTTGGGAAAAAATAGAGTTAAGCCAACATGCCCCTGTCATAAGATGTGGAAAACAGAAGAACACATTGCTCTCTTTGGTTATATAGCAGACACTCGTTACTGTGTTCCTGTCTTTTGTTCAATCTTGCCTTTGAAAACATAAAAAAAAATATTGCTTTTGGTGAGAAGCGCTGGGAATAAAAACTACAAAATGCTTAAGGTGGCAAAATGTGTGTTTTTATCTGAAAGGTTCAGGGACTTAATATATTTGCTCTGTTTTGCTGCATGGTAAACTAATGCTCTTTAGAGACAAATTTCTTGGCCATGATGATAGGATTAAAAGCCAGTTATTAGAAATGAAGCAGAGGAAAAGGAAATCTCATAAAACTCATAAAAAAACAATAAAGCACTTCAAAGTCTGGTGCTATCCCAGAGCAGCACACACCACCAACAAAAAGCACCAGTGTCGGGTCTCAAAGACTTTGATCAAAGGGCAGCTCTTGTAGGAATCATTACTGTCTCATGTCATTCATCTCCTGTTCTTCAAAGAATTAATAAAACCGCTGTGACACAAATGGGTGATGGCCCTGAACGGCCCACGACTGGTGAGCAGAGCTGGAACTAAGGTGTCTGCCCTAACATTTGCAAACAAGCCAGAGGATACACAATGACAAGAGTGAGGGTTTAATCATCTAACTAAAAAAAATAAATTTCAGTTCTCCTAAAAGTAGACGTTTTCAGGTTTTGTAAAATGTCCATTCTCATGTAGTTAAATAAAATGTTGACAGGGATCCACTCTTAGGCACAGTGTTTTTCTCTGTGGGCATAAAGAAAACAAAGCAAACAAAATAAAATAACACTGGTTTTAAAAGAACATGGTAAAAAAGAAAACATTATTTTTATCAAAAGCAGTGCAGGGGTGCCTGGGTGGCTCAGTTGGTTAAGTGTCCAACTTCGGCTCAGGTCATGATCTCATGGTTAGTGACTTTGAACCCTGCACTGGGCTCTGTGCTGACAGCTCAGAGCTTGCTTCGCATCTCGTCTCCCCCATCCCTGCTCCTCCCCTGCTGGTTCTCTCTAGTAAATAAATAAACTTAAAAAACAATTATATAGCAAAACACTGTATAATGCACAGATCTCTAGAATGGGAGTTAAATGTCACCTACTCGCATGCCTCTGGTGATGGCATCTCCCCCTCCTCCTGCACAAGCTGCTATTAGGCAGAATTCCTCCCAGGCCCTACTAGGTTGACCCTACCTCTGAAATCTCAGGAATTTTTCTCTTCCTATTACCACTACTACTGTTAAGAGTTCAGTGTGGTGTTTAGTGCTCCAAATTCCATCTGGGAATCTCTGACAAAGCAGCCTTTAAAAAAAAATGTTCATTATTACTATTATTATTATTATTATTATTATTATTATTATTTTAACTGAGAGACTGAGAGAGACAGAGAGTGTGCAAGCAGAGTAGGGGGAGAGAGAGAGAGAGAGAGAGAGAGAGAGAGAGAGAGAGAGAATCCCAACTAGGCTCCACACTGTCAGCACAGAGCCCACAACCTGGGCCTTGAACTCACCAACTGTGAGATCATGACCTGAGCTGAAATCAAGAGCCAGCCACTTAACCAAATGAGCCACTCAAGCACCCCCAAAGCAGCCTTTTATATAGTAATAGCCCTAAGAATAAAAAGGAACTGGCTTTATTAATAGACCTATACATATCTATTAAGAAAAGTAAAGTTTTGGTAAAAGGTATATTAAAGAACCCAGCTAAAACCCAAGGCTATCATGGGACTTCGTACTTCTCGGCCCAAATCTAGACTGTAGGGCCTGCCAGGGCAAGGTGCTTTCTTTCACTCTGCTTATGGTAGAGACACAAGTGCAGGAGAGGCAGGCCTCTGGGGAGAAAGGCAACTCGTGGCCCAGCCAACATCTTAGGCTCTGAAAAATTCTCTCAGGGATAGGGGGAGAAAGCCCTGAGACAGAGTAGAGACAGAAAAATCTCTTTACCACAGGTTCAAATGGGATGGCAGACATAATCCCTTCTCCAGCTACCACTGTCTCCAAGAACTTCTGACCCTTCCCCCTCCCATTCATTTCCCATATTGCTACTAGGGTCATCTTCAGAAAACAGAAATCTCATCAGGTCATTCATGTGCTTAAAAGCCTTGGATGACATTACACTCTTTTCAGGATAAATCCAACTTCTTGGCATTACACGTGTGGGCTCCTCTCCATCTGGTTGAGGTCAGAGTTTTGGGGTTCTTCACATTTGAATCACGTCTTGTGTGCCCTATGCTCATACATTCACATGGAATACCCATTTCCAGAACACGTGGAGACTGTTCCTTCTTCTCACTGTGCTTTGTGGCATGCTTTGGGTGTTCCCTAGGGCTGGCTGAACTAGGATCCACCCCCTGTGAACTCATCCTTCACAATCCAGCTCAGGTGCTTCCAAAGGTAAACTTTCCCACATGCCCACAGTAGTTATTTATTCTGTCCTGTGATCCCAGAGCCTGGTTTACATATCTCTATTTTGACATATATTATATCTCATTAAAATGATTTGATTACAGTCATCTCTCCCAATTAAAGAGTAAGCTCCAAAGGAATGCTAGCTGTTTTCCTTATCTTTGCACCTAGCATGTAGTATTTTAAAACTAACTGCTTTATTGAGCTATAATCTATTTGTATACCATAAAATTCACTCTTTTCAAGTGTCCAAGTAAGTGATTTTTGGAGTATTTCAGAATTCTACAACCATCACCACTGCTTAATTGTAAAACATTTTCCTCACCTTCAAAAAGAAATCCTTTACCAATTAAGCAGTCACTTCCTATCTCTCCCCCCTCCAAAGCCCTGGCAACCAGTAATCTACTTTATTTTTCTATGGATTTGCCTATTTGGGCCAATTCATACAAATGGAACCAGACAATATGTGGCCTCTTGTGTCTGGCTTCTTCCATTTAGCATTAGGTTTTCAGGATTCCTCTATGTTGTACATGTATTAGAACTTCACTCCTGTTTATGAGTAAATACTATTCTGTTGTATGAATTATTCATCAATTGATCGATATTTGGACTATGACATTCATGCACAAGTTTTTGTGTGGACATATGTTTTGAGTTTCTTTGAAAGTGAACCTGCTGGACCATATGGTGATTCTATGTTTAACATTGTAAGGAACCGCGAGAACTATTTCACAAAATGGCTGTACCATTTTACATTCCTACCAGCAATGTATGAGTGTTCCAGTTTCTCTACATCTTTGGCCATACATGTTGTCTGTCTTTTTAATTTTAGACATCCTAGTGGGTGTGAAGTGGTATCTAATTGTAGTTTTAATATAACCTTAATAAATATTTATATAATGGTCTTTAAATGCCCTGTACATAGTACATATCACATAAACACTGACTAAACCAAATTGAGGTGTTTCAATGCTCTATTCACTCCATAAATAACTGAGTGTACACAGTGTGCTAACTCTAATGCATCTGGTATAGTCTGGCAAGGTCATGAAGGTAGACTGTGGAAAAGAAAGATCTGGGTTCAAATCCCTGCTCTGTCACTCACTGGCTGTATACACTTAGGCGGATTATTTAACCTTTCTGAGCTTTAGTGGGGCATGGTAGTAGTATCTGCCTTGTGATATAGCTATGAAGGTTAAATAAAATTATGTGTTTAAGGGCTTTGCACAGGGGCTGCATGGAATGCCACTCAATACATGTTAATTATTACTACTGAGTGAATTGTTATCACTGAGTAGATTGAAGTAATAAAGACAAAGGCTGATGCCTAATAATAGCACTATGTGATGTAGGCCATGATGAAGATATTTATATGTCTCTGTCCATAACAACGAGGTTGTCCTCTTGTCCTTATTATTGGGCTATTATACAGACTAATTATATAATGTTTATAGAGTTTACAGAGTGGTTTGAGTGGTTTACAGAGTGGTTTGAGTTCTAAAATATATATAAATGGTCTAATTTAAGATGTGTTAAATTCAAGAAACCAGTACATTTGCATATTCAGAAACAAGACATTTTGGATAAGAAAAACTTAGACTTCACGAATGCGACAGCTCCTATGGTCAACGTTATTTTGCTGTTACCCTTTTCTCAACAGACAATATGTGGGAAACAAGATTATTTTTCATTTGTATGAGACAATTCCTTATTGCACTGCTTAGCCCACAACAAAAAACCATTTCATACAATGTTAGCATTTAATAAAAAACGCAAGGTTTGTTTTTGAATTTTGAGGGCATATTTTTAAATTTCATAGTTGTGCTAAAGAGCTTTTCTTCCCAAATACAAAATTTTTTTTTTTTTTTTTTTTTTTTTGCAGACCAGCAACCATCCTACATATTTTTAATGCAAGTGTAGGTGTTTGAAATAGAAATCTGCTTTGGGTTAAGGGTGTTCGAGAAGGACTTGAGGACAGCAGACCAGGGGGCTTGAGGATGGTTTTGATAGAAAAAAGGCAGTGGTGTGAGCTAGGTGAAAGATTTAAGTACTAAAGAGGGGTAAGAAAGGTAGGCAACCAGGAAGAGTCTAATGAGGAGAAAGTTAAACTGTGAGCTGTTGAACTATGAACTCATAAAATGAAAACAACTGGTAAGGTTAAACACAGACCTCAAAATCAGAGACTGAATTTGGGATGTGGAGATCTGTTCCAAAATGGAAAGAGATCTACTGTGTGAAATTAGAAAATGGAAGCAACTCTGGCTTACTGAGGCTTGAAGAAGAGAAACCAAGCAGAAAGAAGACCTGCCCTAGGCAGAAGTTGCACTTGTTACCCATACTAAATTAGAATCCTTTCTTTTGCTCACGAATGAATCACTTATTGAATATTTTAATAACCAGTACTCATATATCCATATATACTGGTAAAGTACCAGCCCTGGTGCCATATATTTTTTTTATCCCAAGTTTCTCTTTGGATACTTTACAGTATATATAATATGGGTGAAGGGGACCTCAGTCATCTAGTGATCTAGGGACTCAAATGGCTGGAAAATGATGTTACTGTTTATCTATTAAGAGCCAAAAGAGAGAAAGGGCTCTGTAGGCATTAAGGGAAGGGCCCAATTCCTACAGCTAATGCTAAAGAAAGGGATACCCCTCAGATGATAGAGCATAAATGAAAATCAGAGAGAGGGGGAGGCTTCCTATTGAAATACTCCACTGAGTGTATTTTATTCAGAAACAGACTTTAATCACTAGGAAATGACATTATAGAATAATTAACTCCATACCATTCTCTCTTTCCATCGGTAAGTGACCAACTTCATCACTCAGTGTAAGCCATTGTAGGAAAATCAAAACACCTCAAAACCAAAACAGCAGTTAGATGTCATATACTTTCAGAGGCAGAAAAAAAGGAAGAAGCCTGAGAAATAGGATTGCATCTGAGGCAGTGACCTTGGTGACGGACTCCTGGACAACACTTGTTACTTCAGGGACAGTCAACTGGGCTGTGCAGAACTATCTTTCCTCATGGTGGTAGGATGTTTTCATTGAGTTGGACTTCCATTTGAGTTACATTTGGATTAATGTTTTCCTTTAAACAATGTAAATATATTTAGGAGGGGTAAAGAACTGTGACTCATTCACTTCTGTGGATTAATTCCATGCAGGGTATTATGCACATACTTAATAACAGCTACAGCAGCAGCATTAACCAGTATTGTGCTGAAGCAAAGTCCTAGAATCCCATGCTATGCCAGATCATAGGAATGTCCAGAAGGCCCTATTGGTGGGGTGAGGGAGTACAATGAGGAGACTGAAGAAGAGGCTATTTACCAAACATTACCCAAAGAAATTGACTATTTTAACAACCAGTACTCTTATATCCATATATACTGGTAAAGTACCCACCCTG
The DNA here is from genome assembly GCF_014898765.1 of Herpailurus yagouaroundi. Lineage (NCBI taxonomy): Eukaryota > Metazoa > Chordata > Mammalia > Carnivora > Felidae > Herpailurus > Herpailurus yagouaroundi. Next base: position 18,839,449 of record NW_024412395.1, read on the forward strand.
GTACCATATATTTTTTTATCCCAATAATTAGCTGAATTATGTGACAGAAGAGAATTCTGATTAAGAGAGGAAGGAGATAAAGATAATGCCAATGCCATGCCCTCATTTTATCCTCTCTTTGCCCTTTGAGCTCACTCTCTGCTCCTTGGTCTCCTCCTCTCTGAGCCTCTCAGTTCCCTGTTCACTACGGCTGATGGGCTGCACTGAGACATGTGATAACATATACAATCTGTTCTTCCTGCAAGGGAAGGTCCCTCTTCTTGGCCTTAGCTCAAAGTTCCAGCTGCAGCCACAGGGCACAGGGACAGATAGAAAATGAACATCTCTTAAAATGCTGACACTACAAAAATGTTCACAAGCTGTGAAAAACCATCCAATTAGAACCGTTATAAACTTTTTAGTTAAACAAGTTTTTGATGACAATGGGCAAATCTGGTTAATTTGGCAAAGATTAATTGACAAAACTGGAAATATCTGAAAAATGTTAAATGTAGGAAATTAAAAAAAAAGACTTTTAAAAAGGATCAGAAAAAAATTAGTATAAATAGAAAGATCTCCATAGGAAATGCTCAAAGTTTGGCAACATTCAGAAGAAAAATATGTTTATCAGTAGATTAAATTTGCTTAGGACTTGTCAACAAATTGAATATTTCTTAAAATGCATGAAACTGGAGGGTATAAACTTAGGTGAGTAGCATGTGCGCCTAAAGTGCACATTTCACGTCCTGGCCCCAAACCACCAAATACAAACAAAGCAAAAACACATCAAAACAAATGGTCTCCACATTACAGAACTCCAACTTATAGAAAACCATGTGTGTATAACAACACGTAGTCAGGCCAGGATGGTTCAAGATGGTGGAAAAGAAAGATCCTTAACTTATCTCTTCCCATGTATACAAAAATATACAGCTATATATAGATTAATACCCTCTTAAGAAGACTGGAAAACTAGCTGAAGAGTTTATCCACAATAGTCGATATAAAGGCCACAGTGAGATGGGAGAAGCAGAGACATGGTTTTGCCAAAAATCTGTCCTTGGCATGGGGAGGGATCTTAGCAGTTCAGTGCTTCTCCTAAAGAAGCAAGGCGCTGGTGCCCCACATGAGACACTCCAGTCCTTGCGATTTACACTGGGAAGATAAATCCCCTAAAAGTCTGGCTCTAAAAACCAACGGGCTTATGTCTAGGAGACCCAAGAGGCTACAGGTAATTAAAAGTCTGTTCTTAAAGGGCTCCTGCACAGATTCACTCATCTTGGGATGGAGGGCAAAAGCAGAAATTTGAAAAGTGCGTAGGCCATATGCAAAGGAGATTCATTAGTTATTCTTTAAGCATCTGCTGGAGATAAGCATCCACTGGCAGGACTTTCTCTGGGGAAGGAGGTATTGGTGCCATTTTTGAGTTCTTTACTCTACCTTGTCATGCTGGCAGTCACCACTTTTGTATTCCCCCAGCCTTGGTAGCACCAATAGGCTTCCCCTGCTCCAATGTTCTCTCATGATCATGCTGAAGCTGGCAGGCCTGCCCTGGACGCAGGCTCCCATGCAGGTTTCTGAAGCCAGTGGGCTTCCCCTGGTCCCAAAAGCTCCTACAACGCTACTGTACCCAGTGGTATAGTCCAGCCTATATACCTGCCTGTGGCCCTGCTATAGCCAACAGGATTCCTGCAGCTCTGCTAAAGCTGGCAGGCATGTGCAGTCAACATAGAAGACATCCCCGAACAGCTGGCTTTGGTGACCAGGGTGGCCTGTGTTGCTGGGCCCCATGAGACTAAAACATCAGAAAGAGTTCCTGGTAGGTGATAAACACCAGGGCACAGCACAAAAAGCACATTGAAACAAATCCTAGTCTTCCTACAAAAAAGGCCTTGTTATGTGTCCTGTGGGACAGACTACAGGTTTACCACACAACCAGAGGCAACCAAGGAACTCTCAGGGAATGTAGGGTAGGGGACACTAGCTTTACTCTCCCTTGGCCTCACTACAACTTGCTGGCATCTCCCAGCAAGGAGCTTATCCACTTGTCTGGAGCCCTAGGGGGTAAATGGCACCAGGGCACACCTCCAAATCACCTGGCTAGGAGGCCAGCAGGGGTTATTAGTGCAGTCCCAAAAGACCATATATATTTGTATACTTTAGAAGCAGCTGCCTGAGGGCCTGGCTTCCACTCAGCTTGAAATTAGGTGCTGAATGAGTTCTCTCCCTTTCACACACTGACAGGACTTGGCAAACCCTCAACATCCTCAAGTGGGACCCATCAAGAATAACTCAGGCTGCTTAGACAATCACAAAGGTGCAAGAGAAAAGCAAAATTTAGTGTAAGACTGAACAATAAAGTTCATCAGTCTATACAAGGCCACTCCTTCAAGACTGGGAGAGGAGGCTGTTATACCTAATATACACAGAAACAAAGAAATAAAATCAAAATGAGGAAATGGAGGAATATGTGCTAAATCAAAGAACAAGATAAAGCTCCAGAAAAAAATCTTAATGAAACAAATAGTAGTGATTTATCAGATAAAGAGTTCAAACTGATGGTCATAAAGATGCTCACCAAACTCAGGAGAAGAATGGATGAGCAAAATGAGATTTTTAACAAAGAGAGAGAAAATACAAGAAAGGATCAAATAGAAGTCACAGAAAGAAGAATACAGTAACTGAAATGAAAATACAAGAAGGGGTTCAATAGCTGACTAGATGATGCAGAAGAACAGAACAGCAACCTAAACCAAGGAAGTGGAGCTCAACCAAAGAAAGGAGCAAAAATAAAAAAGTATTTTAAAAAAGTGAAGATAGCCTAAGGGATTCATGGTACAAAACCAGGGGAATAATGTTTTTATTACAGGAGTCAAGAAGAAAGAAAGGGGGAGAAAACTTCTTTGAAGAAATAAGAGCTGGCAACTTCCCTAATGTAAGAGAGGGGACAGACATCAAGGTACAGAGAGTTCTAAGTAAGGTGAACCAAAGAGACACACTCCAAGACACATTATAATTAAAATGTCAAAAGTTAAAGATGAAGAGAGAATCTTAAAAAGCAGCAAGAGATCACTTGTTACATACAAGGGAACCCCCATCAGACTATCAGCTGATTTTTCAGCTGAAGCTTTGCAGGCCAGAAGGGAGTGGCACAACATATTCAAAGTGCAGAAAGGAAAAAACTTCCGACCAAAAATACTCTACCCAACAAGGCTATTATTTAGATATGAAGGAGAAAGAAAGAGTTTTTCAGAATAGCTAAAGGGGTTCATCACCACTAAATAAGTTACAAGAAATGTTAATGGGACTTCTTTAAGCTGAAAAGAAAAGGCATGAATTAGTAACAACAAAAAAAAATGAGCTAGAAATCTCAACAGTAAGGCAAATATATAGTAAAGCTGGTGAATTAACCCCTTATAAAGCTAGTATGAAGGTTAAAAGACAACAATAGTAAAATCAACTGTAACTATGATAATTAGAGGATACACAAAAGAAAAAGATGTAAACGTGACATCAAAAACATAAAACACTGGGTGAGGGTGATGTGGAGAGGACACCAAGAATGCAGAATTTTTAGAATGCATTCAAGTTTAAATTGCTATTAACTTAAATTATATATACATATATATATATATGTATGTATATATGTGTGTGTGTGTATATATATATATATATATATATATATATATCAGCTGTTGTATATAAACTACATGCTAACCACAAAGCAAAAACCTATAGTAGATACACCAAAGATAATGAGAAAGGAACCTAAACATAAATTAAAGAAAGTTATCAAACCACCAGGAAAAAGCAAGAGAACAAAGGAAGAGAGGAACTAAGATACAAGTCAGAAAAGAATTAACAGATGGAAAGAAGTACATACATATCAATAATTACTATAAATAAATGGACTAAATTCTCCAAAAGACTCATACACACACACACACACACACACACACACACACACACACACACACAAGATATAGAGTGGCTGAATGGATGAAAAACCAAGACCCATCTATATGTTGTCTACAGGAGACTCATTAAAGATCTAGGGACATGCACGGCTGGAAGTAAAAGAATAGAAAAATATATTCCACAAACACGGAAACTAAAAGAATGCTGGTTTAGCTACCCTCATATCAGACAAAATAGACTTAGTTTTTAAAAGTTTACTTATTCATTTTGAGACAGAAAGACAGATACAGAGAGAGCACGCAAGTGGGGGAGTGGCAGAGAGAGAGAATCCCTAGCAGGCTCCGTGCTGTCAGCACAGAGCCTGACATGGGGCTCAATCTCACAAACTGTGAAATTATGACCTGAGCTGAAATCAAGAGTCAGGTGCTCGATCAATTGAGCCACCCAGGTGCCCTGTAAAACAGGCTTTAAAAACAAAGACTATAATAAAAGAAAAAGAAGATATTACACAATGATAAATTAGTCAATTCTACAAGAAGATATTAACATTTCTGGGTATTTATGCATCCAACAGAGGAGGACCAATATATATAAAGCTGATATTAACAAACCAAAAGGAAGAAATTGACAGCAATACAATAATACTAGGAGACTTTATACCACACTTATACCAATGGATAGATCATCCAGACAGGAAATCAATAAGGGAACATTGGTCTTAAGTGACACACTAGATCAGCTGGTCTTTAAAGATGTATACAGAACATTTCATCCAAAAGCAGCAAAATACATTCTTCTCAAATACACATGGAACATTCTCTGAGAAAGATCACATGTTAGGACACAAAACAAGTCTCAATAAATTTAAGAAGACTGAAATTATACCAAATACCTTTTCCAACCAAAATAGTATGAAACTAGCCATCAATTACAAAAAGAAAACTTGAAAAAATCACAAATGGGTGGAGATTAAACACATGCTACTAAACAACCAAAGGCCAATGAAGAAATCAAAGAGTAAAAAGAAAAAAAAAAGCAAACACATAAGACAAATGAAAACAGAAATACGATATATCTATATGTCAATACATCTATATATACAACAAAATCTATTGAATGAAACATAGGAGGTGCTAAGAGGGAGGAGTATAGCAATAGAGGCCTACCTCAGGAAACAAAAAAAATCTCAAACAATCTAAAGAAGCACTTAAAGGAACTAGAAAAAGAAAAACAATCAAAGCCCAAAAGAAGGAAGAAAATAATATCAGAAGGAAGGAAATAACAGAGATCAGAATGAAATAATAAATGAAATACAGACTTTAAAAAAACCAATAGAAAAGATCAGTGAAACAAAGAGCGGCTTCCTTAAAAAGGTATACAAAACTGACAAACTTCTAGCTAGACTCAAGAAAAAAAGAGAGAGGATTCAAATAAAATCAGAAATGAAAGAGGAGAAGTTACAATTATTACCAGAGAAAGACAAATGATCATAAGAGACTCGTATGAATAATTACAGGCCAACATATTGTACAACCTAAAAAAAGTGGATAAATTCCTAGAAATATACAATTTTGCAAGACTGAATTATGAAGAAATAGAAAATCTGAATACATCAATTACTAATAATGAGGAGATTGAATCAGAAATCACAAAATTTCCAACACACAAAAGTCTACAAGAGATGGCTTCACTAGTTAATTATACCAAACATTCAAGAAGATTTAAAAACACACTTCACAGGGGCGCCTGGGTGGCGCAGTCGGTTAAGCGTCCGACTTCAGCCAGGTCACGATCTCACGGTCCGTGAGTTCGAGCCCCGCGTCGGGCTCTGGGCTGATGGCTCAGAGCCTGGAGCCTGTTTCCGGTTCTGTGTCTCCCTCTCTCTCTGCCCCTCCCCCGTTCATGCTCTGTCTCTCTCTGTCCCAAAAATAAATAAACGTTGAAAAAAAAAATTTTTTTAAAAACACACTTCACAAAATCTTTAAAAAAACAGAAGAGAAAGAAATGCTCCCAAACTGATTTTATGAGGCCTGCATCACCTTGATACTAAAATCAGACAAGTACACCACAGAAAAAGAAAATTACACACCAATATCCCTGAGAAACACAGATGCAAAATCCTCATTAAAATATTAGCAAACAGAATTCAACAATACATTAGAAGGATCATACATGATGATCAAGTGGGATTTATTTCAGGGAAGCGGGAATGATTCAACATGTACAATCAATCAATGTGTTACACTACATTAAGAAAAAGGAATGATAAAGATAATCTCAAAAGATGTAGAAAAAAGCATTTGACGCTATCCAATATTCATTTACGATAAAATCTCTCAACAAAGAAGATAAGGAGGGAAAGTTCCTCAACATAATCAAGGCCATGTATGACAAACCCACAGCTAACATCATACTCAATGGGGAAGAGCTGAAAGTTCTTCTTCAGAATAGGAACAAGACAAGAATGCTGACTTTCACTTTTATTTAACATAGTATTATAATGCCTAGCTGCAGCCATCAGACAAGAAAAAGAAGTCATCTAAACGACAAAGGAAGAAATAAAACTCTCACTATTTGTAGATGACATACTATACACAAAAAACCCTAGACTCCATCAAAAAGGGTTAAAACTAATAAATGAATTCAGTAAAGTAGAAGAATACAAAACTAATATACATAAACTTATTGCAATTCTTTCCATTACTAATGAACTATCAGAAAGAAAAAATAAGAAAAAAATCCCATTACAATTACAATAAAATAGAATAAAATACTAAAGAATAAATTTATCCATGGAGAGGAAAGACCTACACACTGAAAACTATAAGAAAGAAACTAAGAAGACACAAATAAATTAAAAGATAGTCTGTGCTCATGGGTTGAAAGATTAATATTGTTAAAACGTCCATACTATGAAAAACAATTTAGAGGTCTAATGCATCTGTATCAGATCCCAATGGGATTTTTCACAGAACTAGAACAAATAATCCTAAAATCTGTATAGAATCACAAAAGACTTTAAATAGCTAAAGCAATCTTGAGACAGAAGAACTAAGTTGGAGGTATCAGGCACCATGATTTCAAACTATACTGTGAAACTACTGTAATCAAGACAGTATGGTATTGGCATAAAAGAAGACACATAGATCAATAGAATAGAACAGAGTACAGAAATAAATCCACAAATCTATGGCCAACTGATTTGACAATGAAGCTAAGAAGGTACTATGGGGAGAGTACAGTATCCCCAATAAATGGTGTTAGGAAAACTGCACAACCAAATGTAAAAGAATGCAAGTGGCCTACTATCTTAAGCCATACACTAAAATTAACTCAAAATTGATTAAGACTTGGATGTAAGAACTGAAACCATAAAACTATAAGAAAATATAAGGAGTAAACTATTTGACACTAGTCTTGGAGTTGAATTTTTAGATCTGACTCCAAAGCAAAGGTAACAAAAGCAAAAATAAGTAAGTGAGGCTACATCAAACTGAAAAGCTTATGCACAGTGAAGCAAATTGTCAACAAAATGAAAAGGCAACCTACGGAATAGGAGACTATATTTGTAAACCATATACCTGAGAAGGGGTTAATATCCAAAATATATAAAGAACTCAAACATTAATAGCAGAAAAACAAACAATACAATTAAAAAATGGGCAGAAAATTTAGAAGCATTTTTCCAAAGAAGACCTACAGACAGCCAAGAGGCACAGAATAAGATGTTCAATACCACTAATTATCAGAGAAATACAAATCAAAATCACAATGAGGTATCACCTCACACTAGTTAGAAAGGCTATAATCATTCTGGGAAGATGGTGGCATAGGAAGACGCTGAGCTCACCGCGTCCTGCGGATCACTTAGATTCCACCCACACCTGCCTAAATAACCCAGAAAATCACCAGAAGACTAGCAGAACAAATTCTCCAGAGCCAAGCGTAGAAGAGAGGTCCACGGAAGAGGGTAGGAAGGACAGAGAGGCAGTGTGTGCTACATGGACTGGCAGGAGGGAGCCGGGGTGGAGGGGCAGACCGCCAGCAAAGCAGAGCCCCCGAGTCTGGCTTGCAAAAGCGGAGGGGCCGGGGGGAGTGTGTTCGGACAGCGAGCGGGACTTAACATCTGGAAGGTTATAAGTTAACAGCTCTGCTCAGAGTGGGAGGGCTGGAGGACAATGGGAGGGAGAGTTGTTGAGTCCCTGACGACGGAGCGCAGCTTGGCAGGGAACAAAGGTGCTCACCAGCGCCATCTCCCTCGCCCATCCCCTAGCCAAAATCCCTTGCACCACGCAAAAACCCAACGCTGTGCTTCTGCGGATCCATCCCTCCGGCGGGTCTGACTCCCTCCTGGTGCTGCAGGGCCCCTCCTGAAGCAGACCTCCGAAGGAAAAGCGAGCTGAGCCTGCCCCTCCCGCCCTTGTGCACCTTGCCGATCCACCCCAGCTAATATGCCAGATCCCCAGCACCACAAGCCTGGCAATGTGCAAGTAGCCCAGACGGGCCAAGCCACCCCACAGTGAACCCCGCCCCAGGAGAGGGGAAGAGAAAGCACACACCAGTCTGACTGTGGGGCGAGCGGTGGGCTGGGGGCAGACATCAGGTCTCACTGCGGCCCCGCCCACCAATGCAAGTTATTCAAGACAGCACAGGGGAAGTGCCCTGCAGTTCCGCACCACTGCAGGGACTATCCAAAATGACGAAACGGAAGAATTCCCCTCAAAATAACCTCCGGGAAATAACGACAGCTAACGAACTGATCAAAAACGATATAAACAATATAACAGAGAGGGAATTTAGAATAATAGTCATAAAATTAATCGCTGGGCTTGAAAACATATAAAGGACAGCAGAGAATCTATTGCTACAGATCAAGGGACTCAGGAACAGCCAGGAGGAGCTAAAAAATGCTATTAATGAGCTGCAAAATAAAATGGAGACGACCACAGCTCGGATTGAAGAGGCAGAGAAGAGAATAGGTGAACCAGAAGATAAAATTATGTTAAAAGAAGAAGCTGAGAAAAAGATAAAAAAAATCCAAGAGTATGAGGGGAAAATTAGAGAACTAAGTGATGCACTAAAGAGAAATAATCTACGCACAATTGGTATTCCAGAGGAGGAAGAGAGAGGGAAAGGTGCTGAAGGTGTACTTGAAGAAATAATAGCTGAGAACTTCCCTGATTTGGGAAAGGAAAAAGGCATTGAAATCCAAGAGGCACAGAGAACTCCCTTCAGACGTAACTTGAATCGATCTTCTGCATGACATATCATAGTGAAACTGGCAAAATACAAGAATAAAGAGAAAATTCTGAAAGCAGCTAGGGATAAACTTACTCTAACATATACAGGGAGACCTATAAGACTCGGGATCGATCTCTCTACTGAAATTAGGCAGGCCAGAAAGGAATGGCAGGAAATCTTCAATATGATAAACAGAAAAAATATGCAGCCGAGAATCCTTTATTCAGCAAGTCTGTCATTTAGAATAGAAGGAGAGATAAAGGTCTTCCCACACAAACAAAAACTGAAGGAATTTGTCACCACTAAACCAGCCCTACAAGAGATCCTAAGAGGGATCCTGTGAGACAAAGTATCAGAGATATTGCTACAAGCATGAAACCTACAGACATCACAATGACTCTAAACCCATAACGTTCTATAATAACACTGAATGTAAATGGACTACATGTGCCAACCAAAAGACATAGGGTATCAGAATGGATAAAAAACCAAGACCCATCTATTTGCTGTCTACAAGAGACTCATTTTAGACCTGAGGACACCTTCAGATTGAAAGTGAGGGGATGGAGAACTATTTATCATGCTACTGGAAGTCAAAAGAAAGCTGGAGTAGCCATACTTATATCAGACAAACTAGACTTTAAATTAAAGGCTGTAACCAGAGATGAAGAAGGGCATTATATAATAATTACAGGGTCTATCCATCAGGAAGAGCTAACAATTATAAATGTCTATGCGCCAAATACCAGAGCCCCCAAATATATAAAACAATTACTCATAAACATAAGCAACCTTATTGATAAGAATGTGGGAATTGCAGGGGACTTTAACACTCCACTTATAGAAATGGATAGATCATCTAGACACACAGTCAATAAAGAAACAAGGGCCCTGAATGAGACATTGGATCAGACGGACTTGACAGATATATTTAGAACTCTGCATCCCAAAGGAACAGAATATACTTTCTTCTCGAGTGCACATGGAACATTCTCCAAGATAGATCATATACTGGGTCACAAAACAGCCCTTCATAAGTTTACAAGAATTGAAATTATACCATGCATACTTTCAGACCACAATGCTATGAAGCTTCAAATCAACCACAGGAAAAAGTCTGGAAAACCTCCAAAAGCATGGAGGTTAAAGAACACCCTACTAACGAATGAGTGGGTCAACCAGGCAATTAGAGAAGACATTAAAAAATATATGGAAACAAACGGAAATGAAAATACAACAATCGAAACGCTTTGGGACACAGCGAAGGCAGTCCTGAGAGGAAAATACATTGCAATCCAGGCCTATCTCAAGAAACAAGAAAAATCCCAAATACAAAATCTAACAGCACACCTAAAGGAAATAGAAGCAGAACAGCAAAGGCAGCCTAAACCCAGCAGAAGAAGAGAAATAATAAAGATCAGAGCAGAAATAAACAATATAGAATCTAAAAAAACTGTAGAGCAGATCAACGAAACCAAGAGTTGGTTTTTTGAAAAAATAAACAAAATTGACAAACCTCTAGCCAGGCTTCTCAAAAAGAAAAGGGAGATGACCCAAATAGATAAAATCATGAATGAAAATGGAATTATTACAACCAATCCCTCAGAGATACAAGCAATTATCAGGGAATACTATGGAAATTATATGCCAACAAACTGGACAACCTGGAAGAAATGGACAAATTCCTAAACACCCACACACTTCCAAAACTCAAACAGGAGGAAATAGAAAGCTTGAACAGACCCATAACCAGGGAAGAAATTGAATCGGTTATCAAAAATCTCCCAAAATAAGAATCTAGGACGAGATGGCTTCCCTGGGGAATTCTACCAGACTTTTAAAGCAGAGATAATACCTATCCTTCTCAAGCTATTCCAAGAAATAGAAAGGGAAGGAAAACTTCCAGACTCATTCTATGAAGCCAGCATTACTCTGATTCCTAAACAGACAGAGACCCAGTAAAAAAAGAGAACTACAGGCCAATATCCCTGATGAATATGGATGCCAAAATTCTCAATAAGATACTAGCAAATCGAATTCAACGGCATATAAAAAGAATTGTTCACCATGATCAAGTGGGATTCATTCCTGGGATGCAGGGCTGGTTCAACATTCGCAAATCAATCAACGTGATACATCACATTAACAAAAAAAAAGAGAAAAACCATATGATCCTGTCAATCGATGCAGAAAAGGCCTTTGACAAAATCCAGCACCCTTTCTTAATAAAAACCCTTGAGAAAGTCGGGATAGAAGGAACATACTTAAAGATCATAAAAGCCATTTATGAAAAGCCCACAGCTAACATCATCCTCAACGGGGAAAAACTGAGAGCTTTTTCCCTGAGATCAGGAACACGACAGGGATGCCCACTCTCACCGCTGTTGTTTAACATAGTGCTGGAAGTTCTAGCATCAGCAATCAGACAACAAAAGGAAATCAAAGGCATCAAAATTGGCAAAGATGAAGTCAAGCTTTCGCTTTTTGCAGATGACATGATATTATACATGGAAAATCCGATAGACTCCACCAAAAGTCTGCTAGAACTGATACATGAATTCAGCAAAGTTGCAGGATACAAAATCAATGTACAGAAATCAGTTGCATTCTTATACACTAACAATGAAGCAACAGAAAGACAAATAAAGAAACTGATCCCATTCACAATTGCACCAAGAAGCATAAAATACCTAGGAATAAATCTAACCAAAGATGTAAAAGATCTGTATGCTGTAAACTATAGGAAGCTTATGAAGGAAATTGAAGAAGATATAAAGAAATGGAAAAACATTCCATGCTCATGGGTTGGGAGAATAAATATTGTTAAAATGTCAATACTACCCAAAGCTACTTACACATTCAATGCAATCCCAATCAAAATTGCACCAGCATTCTTCTCGAAGCTAGAACAAGCAATCCTAAAATTCATATGGAACCACAAAAGGCCCCGAATAGCCAAAGTAATTTTGTTAAGAAAGGGTGCTGGATTTTGTCAAAGGCCTTTTCTGCATCGATTGACAGGATCATATGGTTCTTCTCTTTTTTTTTTGTTAATGTGATGTATCACGTTGATTGATTTCCGAATGTTGAACCAGCCCTGCATCCCAGGAATGAATCCCACTTGATCATGGTGAATCATTCTTTTTATATGCCGTTGAATTCGATTTGCTAGTATCTTATTGAGAATTTTTGCATCCATATTCATCAGGGATATTGGCCTGTAGTTCTCTTTTTTTACTGGGTCTCTGTCTGTTTAGGAATCAGAGTAATGCTGGCTTCATAGAATGAGTCTGGAAGTTTTCCTTCCCTTTCTATTTCTTGGAATAGCTTGAGAAGGATAGGTATTATCTCTGCTTTAAAAGTCTGGTAGAATTCCCCAGGGAAGCCATCTCGTCCTAGATTCTTATTTTGGGAGATTTTTGATAACCGATTCAATTTCTTCCCTGGTTATGGGTCTGTTCAAGCTTTCTATTTCCTCCTGTTTGAGTTTTGGAAGTGTGTGGGTGTTTAGGAATTTGTCCATTTCTTCCAGGTTGTCCAGTTTGTTGGCATATAATTTCCATAGTATTCCCTGATAATTGCTTGTATCTCTGAGGGATTGGTTGTAATAATTCCATTTTCATTCATGATTTTATCTATTTGGGTCATCTCCCTTTTCTTTTTGAGAAGCCTGGCTAGAGGTTTGTCAATTTTGTTTATTTTTTCAAAAAACCAACTCTTGGTTTCGTTGATCTGCTCTACAGTTTTTTTAGATTCTATATTGTTTATTTCTGCTCTGATCTTTATTATTTCTCTTCTGCTGGGTTTGGGGTGTCTTTGCTGTTCTGCTTCTATTTCCTTTAGGTGTGCTGTTAGATTTTGTATTTGGGATTTTTCTTGTTTCTTGAGATAGGCCTGGATTGCAATGTATTTTCCTCTCAGGACTGCCTTCGCTGTGTCCCAAAGCGTTTCGATTGTTGTATTTTCATTTCCGTTTGTTTCCATATATTTTTTAATGTCTTCTCTAATTGCCTGGTTGACCCACTCATTCGTTAGTAGGGTGTTCTTTAACCTCCATGCTTTTGGAGGTTTTCCAGACTTTTTTCTGTGGTTGATTTCAAGCTTCATAGCATTGTGGTCTGAAAGTATGCATGGTATAATTTCAATTCTTGTAAACTTATGAAGGGCTGTTTTGTGACCCAGTATATGATCTATCTTGGAGAATGTTCCATGTGCACTCGAGAAGAAAGTATATTCTGTTCCTTTGGGATGCAGAGTTCTAAATATATCTGTCAAGTCCGTCTGATCCAATGTCTCATTCAGGGCCCTTGTTTCTTTATTGACTGTGTGTCTAGATGATCTATCCATTTCTATAAGTGGAGTGTTAAAGTCCCCTGCAATTCCCACATTCTTATCAATAAGGTTGCTTATGTTTATGAGTAATTGTTTTATATATTTGGGGGCTCTGGTATTTGGCGCATAGACATTTATAATTGTTAGCTCTTCCTGATGGATAGACCCTGTAATTATTATATAATGCCCTTCTTCATCTCTGGTTACAGCCTTTAATTTAAAGTCTAGTTTGTCTGATATAAGTATGGCTACTCCAGCTTTCTTTTGGCTTCCAGTAGCATGATAAATAGTTCTCCATCCCCTCACTCTCAATCTAAAGGTGTCCTCAGGTCTAAAATGAGTCTCTTGTAGACAGCAAATAGATGGGTCTTGTTTTTTTTATCCATTCTGATACCCTATGTCTTTTGGTTGGCGCATTTAATCCATTTACATTCAGTGTTATTATAGAAAGATACGGGTTTAGAGTCATTGTGATGTCTGTATGTTTTATGCTTGTAGTGATGTCTCTGGTACTTTGTCTCACAGGATCCCCCTTAGGATCTCTTGTAGGGCTGGTTTAGTGGTGACAAATTCCTTCAGTTTTTGTTTGTTTGGGAAGACCTTTATCTCTCCTTCTATTCTAAATAACAGACTTGCTGGATAAAGGATTCTTGGCTGCATAATTTTCCTGTTCAGCACACTAAAAATATCGTGCCAATCCTTTCTGGCCTGCCAAGTTTCAAAAGAGAGATCAGTCATGAGTCTTATAGGTCTCCCTTTATATGTGAGGGCACGTTTATCCCTTGCTGCCTACAGAATTTTCTCTTTATCCTTGTATTTTGCCAGTTTCACTATGATATGTCGTGCAGAAGATCGATTCAAGTTATGTCTGAAGGGAGTTCTCTGTGCCTCTTGGATTTCAATGCCTTTTTCCTTCCCCAGTTCAGGGAAGTTCTCAGCTATAATTTCTTCAAGTACCCCTTCAGCACCTTTCCCTCTCTCTTCCTCCTCTGGGATACCAATTATGCGTATATTATTTCTTTTTAGTGCATCACTTAGTTCTCTAATTTTGCCCTCATACTCCTGGATTTTTTTTATCTCTCTTTCTCTCAGCTTTCTCTTTTTCCATAACTCTATCTTCTAGTTCACCTATTCTCTCCTCTGCCTTTTCAATGTGAATGTCGTCATTTCCATTTTGTTTTGCATTTCGTTTAAAGCGCTTTTCAGCTCCTCATGAGTGTTCCTTAGTCCCTTGATCTCTGTAGCAAGAGATTCTCTGCTGTCCTCTATACTGTTTTCAAGCCAGCAATTAATTTTATGACTATTATTCTAAATTCACTTTCTGTTATATTATTTAAATCCTTTTTGATCAATTCATTAGCTGTTGTTATTTCCTGGAGATTTATCTGAGGGGAATTCTTCCGTTTGGTCATTTTGGATAGTCCCTGGAGTGGTGAGGACCTGCAGGGCACTTCCCCTGTGCTGTGGTGTATAACTGGAGTTGGTGGGCGGGGCCGCAATCAGTCCTGATGTCTGCCCCCAGCCCACCGCTGGGGCCACAGTCAGACTGGTGTGTGCCTTCTCTTCCCCTCTCCTAGGGGCGGGATTCACTGTGGGGTGGCGTGGCCCATCTGGGCTACTTGCACACTGCCAGGCTTGTGGTGATGGGGATCTGGCGTATTAGCTAGGGTGGGTAGGCAAGGTGCACGGGGGCAGGAGGGGCAGGCTTAGCTTGCTTCTCCTTAGGTGATCCACTTCAGGAGGGGCCCTGTGGCAGCGGGAGGGAGTCAGATCCGCTGCCGGAGGTTTGGCTCCGCAGAAGCACAGAGTTGGGTGTTTGCGGGGAGCGGAGCGAGCAAGTTCCCTGGCAGGAACTGGTTCCCTTTGGGATTTTGTCTGGGGGATGGGTGGGGGAGATGGCGATGGCGAGCGCCTTTGTTCCCCACGGAACTGAGCTCTGTCGTCTGGGGGCTCAGCAGCTCTCCGTCCCTTTGTCCTCCAGCCTTCCCGCTTTCTTAGCAGACCTGTTAACTTATGACCTCCCAGACGCTAAGTCGCGCTTGCTGTCAGAACACACTCTGTCCGTCTGGCCCCTCCGCTTTTGCAAGCCAGACTCGGGGGCTCTGCTTGGCAGGCGAGCCACCCCTCCGCCCCGGCTCCCTCCCGCCAGTCTGTGGAGCGCGCACCGCCTCGCCGCCCTTCCTACCCTCTTCCGTGGGCCTCTCGTCTGCGCTTGGCTCCGGAGACTCCGTTCTGCTAATCCTCTGGTGGTTTTCTGGGTTATTTAGGCAGGTGTAGGTGGAATCTAAGTGATCAGCAGGACGCGTGGTGAGCCCAGCGTCCTCCTATGCCGCCATCTTCCTAGCCAAAGTAATTTTGAAGAAGAAGACCAAAGCAGGAGGCATCACAATCCCAGACTTTAGCCTCTACTACAAAGCTGTCCTCATCAAGACAGCATGGTATTGGCACAGAAGCAGACACATAGACCAATGGAATAGAATAGAAACCCCAGAATTAGACCGACAAAAGTATGGCCAACTAATCTTTGACAAAGCAGAAAAGAATATCCAATGAAAAAAAGACAGTCTCTTTAACAAATGGTGCTGTGAGAAGTAGACAGCAACATGGAGAAGTATGAAACTACACCACTTTCTTACACAATTCACAAAAATTAACTCAAAATGGATAAAGGACTTGCATGTGAGACAGGAAACCATCAATACCCTAGAGGAGAAAGCAGGAAAAGACCTCTCTGACCTCCGCCACAGCAATTTTTTACTTGACACATCCCCCAAGGCAAGGGAATTAAAAGCAAAAATGAACTATTGGGACCTCATGAAGATAAAAAGCTTCTGCACTGCAAAGGAAACAATCAACAAAACTAAAAGGCAACCAACGGAATGGGAAAAGATGTTTGCAAATAACATATCGGACAAAGGGCTAGTATCCAAAATCTATAAGGAGCTCACCAAACTCCACACCCGGAAAACAAATAATCCAGTGAAGAAATGGGCAGAAAACATGAATACACACTTCTCTAAAGAAGACATCCAGATGGCCAACAGGCACATGAAAAGATGCTCAACGTCGCTCCTCATCAGAGAAATACAAATTAAAACCACACTCAGATACCACCTCACACCAGAGTGGCCAAAATGAACAAATCGGGAGACTATAGATGCTGGAGAGGATGTGCAGAAACGGGAACCCTCTTGCACTGTTAGTGGGAATGCAAACTGGTGCAGCCACTCTGGAAAACAGTGTGGAGGTTCCTCAAAAAATTAAAAATAGACCTACCCTATGACCTAGCAGTAGCACTGCTAGGAATTTACCCAAGAGATACAGAAGTACTGATGCATAGGGGCACTTGTACCCCAATGTTTATAGTAGCACTCTCAACAATAGCCAAATTGTGGAAAAAGCCTCAATGTCCATCAACTGATGAATGGATAAAGAAAGTGTGGTTTATATACACAATGGAGTACTACGTGGCAATGAGAAAGAATGAAATATGGCCCTTTGTAGCAACGTGGCTGGAACTGGAGAGTGTGATGCTAAGTGAAATAAGCCATACAGAGAAAGACATATACCATATATTTTCACTCTTATGTGGATCCTGAGAAACTTAACAGAAACCCATGGGGGAGGGGAAGGAGACAGAAGAAAAAAAAAGAGGTTACAGTGGGAGAGAGAGCCAAATCATAAGAGACTCTTAAAAACTGAGAACAAACTGAGGGTTGATGGGGGGTGGGAGGGAGAGGAGGGTAGGTGATGGGCATTGAAGAGGGCATCTTTTGGGATGAGCACTGGGTGTTGTATGGAAACCAATTTGACAATAAATTTCATATAATAAAAAAAGGAAAAGAAAGGCTATTATCAGAAGCATAAGAAACAGTAAGTGTTGGTAAGGATGTGGAAAAAAAGGGAACAATGTGTGGGAATGTAAATTGGTGGAGCCACTATGGAAGACAGTATGGAGGGTCCTCAAAAAATTAAAAATAGAACTACCACATGATCCAAATATTCCATCTCTGGGCATTTATCCACAGAAACAAAAACAGTAATTTGAGAAGATATATGCACCTCTTAATTCATTGCAGCATTATTTACAATAGCCAAGATATGGAAGCAACCTAATGAATGAATGTATAAGGAAAATGTGGTGTGTGTGTGTGTGTGTGTGTGTGTGTGTGTGTGTGTGTGTGTGTATACTACTCAGCTTAAGAAAGGAACTCTTCCCGTTTTCAACATGAATGGACCTTGAGGGTATTATGCTAGGTGAAATAATTCAGACAGAGAAAGACACATACCATATGATTTCACTTATGTCTAAAAAGACCAAACCAAACAAACTAAGCCAAACTCGTAAATACAGAGAACACATTGGTGGTTATCAGGCGGAGAAGGGAGTTGGGGCATGACTGAAATGGATGAAGGAGGCTAAGAGTTTACAAAAATTGAATTATGATGCTGTACACCTGAAACTAAAATGTTATATACCATTTTTACCTCAGTAAAAAATAAAAAAATAAATATATGCTATTTTAAAAAATGACATACACTGAAAAATCTGTGTGAGGTAACACTAAACTGTAAAATAAAAACACCTGGCTCAGGGGAGTAAGATTTGGTAAAGGTGACTGGGTGATTTTTTAAAAACTTAATACATAGATATACATTTTTCTTCAAATACAGTTAAAAACAATAAGCATGGGGGCGCCTGGGTGGCTCAGTCGGTTAAGCGTCCGACTTCGGCTCAGGTCATGATCTCACGGTCCGTGAGTTCGAGCCCCATGTCGGGCTCTGTGCTGACAGCTCAGAGCCTGGAGCCTGTTTCAGATTCTGTGCCTCCCTCTCTCTCTGCCCCTCTGCTGTTCATGTTCTGTCTCTCTCTGTCTCAAAAATAAATAAACGTTAAAAAAAAATTTTTAAAAAAAACAATAAGCATGTATATACATGGGAAAATGCATTTTAAATTCTTAATTCTTATCTTAAAAATGAACACTTAAACATAATTCAATAGTTAGGAAATCTTAGAGAACAAACAGCTACAAATCATAATTTTAGTTACATATTTTTAAAATACCTAGGATTTTAAGTATTTATTGATTTTTTATAGACCAAAATATATAAACACTACCAAAAGGAAAGTCGTTTTTTAAGCAAAAGAAAAATGTCTTAGAAGTGATCCTTTGATTTTTTTAAGCTATATTTGATAGAATGGCATTCTAGTATCCTAAAAAAAAAAAAAAAAAAGTACTAGCCTTATAAATAAAATGCATACAAAATTTAATAAGATTCCACATAAAAAACATTGTTTCTTCCTATGGAACTAAACTTTACAGACTTTAATTTTATTCCTATAATATCTTTCAAAAATTAAAATTCATTCTTTCAAAACACTATTTTGCACACCTGAAACTAATGTAACATTGTGTGTCAATTGTACTCAAATAAAAAATGTTAAGCTCCCAAATTTCACACCACATGGCACCAAAGGGGCTAGGAAGAAGCAGACAGTTTGAATGATTATAAGCTTCTCTAATGTTCTCTGATAGTATTTATTATTATACAGAAACGTACCCGCCATTCAAAATTTACAAATAGTAATACTGTACTGTTTAATTCCTATTCTTTTTTTTTTAAGTTTTTTTATTTTGAGAGGGAGAGAGAAAGTGCACGTGAGCAGAGGAAGGGCAGAGAGAGAGAGGGAGAGAGAGAGAATCCCACGCGAGGCTTGAACCCACGAACCATGAGATCATGACCTGAGCTGAAACCAAGAGGTGGACGCTGAACTGACTGAGCCACCCAGGTCTCCAAATTCCTATTCTTCTTTAAAATTAAATATTTCTGTTAAAGTTGCTATTACATTTTTTACTCTTTCCCAGACTCATTCTCCTCCTTCCAGATAAAGTCAATATAACAAGTTTAATATGGGTTATTCCAATGTCTGTATATTTCATTATGTATACATATGTATTCATAAATACACAATATTATTTGTGTGTATGGGCTATGCAGTTTAAAAATAACATGTTTTCAAAATCTGGTCACGTTAAGACATAAATGTAATTCATTCATGTTAATTTCTAAATACCCATCAGGGCATTTTGGTTATTTCTAATCTTTAACAATGCAAAAACTGATTCAATAAACATTCTTCTACATGTATCCTTCTACCCACGGGTGAGAAGACATTCCTAGAAATGGAATGGTTTGGTTTAAGGGCATTTCCAACTTTACCAGATATTACCTAAATGCTCTCCCAAGGGGTTACAACAATTTGTACTCCTACCCAGCAGTATATGAAGCGTTTGGTATATAAAATGCTCCTGACATTTTTGGTATGTTAAGTATTTCCATTGTTGCCGATCTAATAGGTGTAAAGTATGGTACTAGTGTAGTAGTTATTTTAAAAGTGTGGGGGCGCCTGGGTGGCGCAGTCGGTTAAGCGTCCGACTTCAGCCAGGTCACGATCTCGCGGTCCGGGAGTTCGAGCCCCGTGTGGGGCTCTGGGCTGATGGCTCAGAGCCTGGAGCTTGTTTTAGATTCTGTGTCTCCCTCTCTCTCTGCCCCTCCCCCGTTCATGCTCTGTCTCTCTCTTTCCCCAAAATAAATAAACGTTGAAAAAAAAATTTTTTTTTTAAATAAAATAAAATAAAAGTGTGTTGCATGTATGGAAGGACAGAGCCACAGAGCACATACACTGATGATATCAAGAAACAGAGATCTTCCTGCTGGATGAGGGAAAAACATAAATGCTTATGTCTGCACAGATGGGAGGAGAAAAAGAACCCGGTGGTGCTGGATTTGAACTGGAGTCTCAGAGTGAACTTATGAACTAAATATGCACATATACATACATACATACATATTAACCTATCTCTGACAAAATGTATGTATGTGCATGTAAATCGCTGTATACACTGAAAAGAGCCTAGAAATAATGACATCCCAGAGCAATAAAAACAAAACAAAACAAAACAAAAAACAACACCCTGATTTCTAAATATCACTTCCCAGCAAAGGGAATCAAGGCTCCGTAAAGAAATGTCCAGTTCCAGGTCTGGGGCAAAGATAATAAAAGGTCAATCTTAAACTGTTTGTCAAAAAGCAAGGAAGCAATCAAAGAAATGCAGGGACTTGTTTAAAAAATGAAAGAAAAGAGAGAAAGGAGCTTCCATAAACCATATCTTAAGAAAAACAAAGAAAAAAAGTAAAGGATTATAACACATTAATAGTAACAGAATTCCCAAGCTCACAGTGATATTTTTTAAATGAGGAAAAATAAAGTTTGTCTTTACAGAAAAATGCCAGCTAATAAATACAGAAGCAAAGACAGAATTAGAAAAACCACTATTTAGGGGCACCTGGGTGGCTCAGTCAGTTAAGCGTCTGACTTCGGCTCGGGTCATGATCTCACAGCTTGTGAATTCGAGCCCCGCATTGGGCTCTGTGCTGACAGCTTGGAGCCTGGAGCCTGCTTCAGATTCTGTGTCTCCCTCTCTCTCTCTCTCCGCCCCTCCCCTACTCACACTCTGTCTCTCTCTCTCTCTCTCTCTCTCTCTCTCAAAAAATAAACATTAAAAAAATAATAAAAAAAAGAAAAGAAAAACCACTATTTAAAAACTGATTCAGACAAAGATCATAGTGAATGCTAAGACTACCAGATGAAAGGTTCTGGGAACAGGACAGTCACATAATCTCAAAGAGCCACACCACAGATTACTTATTAACTGTAAAGGGAAAATGCGCCTGTACAATTTGCCTTATCTTGGTGAGGCAGTTTCTTTTCACGTTTACTGGCTACTCAAGGGTCCTCATAATGCTCACACTCTTCACCTGTTTTTCTGTTGGCTCATTTGTGTTTTACTAATTAAGTTGTATAAATTGTTAGATACTTTGGACACTGTAATGCAAACATCTCTACTGAGTCTGTGACCTGTTTGTGTTACACTCTGTGGCAAAATCAATACATCTTTCCATATCCTCAGGATCATAAATACAGCCACCGATATTTTCTTCTGAACACTGGATTCTACTGAGCATGCATTTCTCAGGGGCTAAACAGAGAGCACTGGTATGTAACTGCTGGAAGATACGAGCCACTGGTGCAGCCTCCTTGCAATGTCGTCTTGTGGTTCTAAGAGGTTTTCCAGCTTTTATGGGGAAGCTCCTTTCAACAGCATAAACAATGAATCGTGGCTACTTAAGAAATAAATGACAAAGTTATAGTTTCAGTATATTAAAAAATAAAAAAAATAGAGAAAAGAATTTGTTATATGCTCTTACATGAGTGAACAAAATTTCATTCCTGAGCTCTTCACAACTTTCATTTGGAGTCCAAGCTTCAGCAAACTGCAGGAAATCCCATTTTTCCTTATCACCTTCCTCAGCCTGAAGTTGTTCCTTCCGACCATTCAGTGTGCTCCCTGTAACTTGTGTCTGTAAGAGGAAAAGGCATGTGAATTTTACAAAAGTTCTCTCATAGCAGACCCTTGCTAAGCCGTAATGTGATTTTGCATTTAAACCACAAGTAATCCATAAGAATAAACTCTTATCATTTCAACCTATCATTGGATTTTAGTAACATAATATTTCAAAATTACAACAGTCAATGATTCCTATGCTTAATGAGGAAAATGTCCAACTACAGAAGTTTTTCTCAAAAAAAATTTTATTATGATATTTATAAACTTTGAAATTGAATCTACATATGATTGGTCATTTTGAATATCTAGTCAGTGCTTGAAAAACATGCTCTAATAACTAGTCAAATCCTTTCTGTAAATACCCCTGCAGGCTGGGGAGGAAAAAGACAGGTGAGTGGAAAGAGCAAGCAACATCCCTCCTACCCTTTCTGGAGCCCAGGTACAGGCTGTCTTCTGTCCAAAATTAGCTGGGAACTCAATCCTTGAGTAACAGTTTATTCTTAGCTTACAAAAAGGACTTGAGGTTTGAAAATGTTATGCTTCCTTGCTAGCTCTTCCTCTTCTGGCCTCCAAAATGGTAGATGAAGGCCTTGGAAGGCAGTAGGAAAACTTCATGTCTCTTCCTTATCACAGAGGACAGGTAAGGTACTACCAATTGAAGCCTTTCTAAACTTGGTCCTTATCACTACCTTAGAGTACCTGGATATCCTTTGCCTGAAAACACTACAACTCAGCCTCTTAACTTATGTAGGCTCTGCATAATAATGAGTACAATGGTAACCCTGAATTCAAGCTTTACCTTTCGATTCAACATTCCCCACATAAGGGTGTCTAGGGTCCCATTTGCAACAAGGTAGTGAATATTCACAGAACTGCACTGTCCAATTCGGTGAGCACGGTCTTCTGCTTGTTTTATATGACCAGGGTCCCAATACAACTCAGCAAATACAACATGAGTTGCAGCAGTAAATGTCAAACCCTAAGCAAAATAAAGAAATTGAGATGCAAATAAACTGAGAATGTAACATAGAGCCGTATATAATAAAGCCTTTCTGAACATGTTAAATGAACAAGAAGAGAAAGCTGAAGGACTTAAAAATAAATCAGTCTTTCATTTTAAGCCAAATTAAGAAAATTTAACTCATGAAAGGCAAATGAAGACTGCTTATTGCAAATGGCCAGGTAAACTACAAAAAACACATTTAAAAGGTATTTCAGTAATTTCAAAAGTCAGTTTGATGGATATATATATAAACAAAATCATTTTATCCTCTGATGAGGACTGGATTCACATTACCACTGGAAAATCTAATAAAATGAATTATAAACAAGAATATAATTTCTAACACATGGTATCCATAGCAACTAGGCAGACAGCAATGACTTCCTCTATTCATTTAGTTCAGTGTTGTTCTATAAAGCAAGAAAATCATGTCTCCAGTCACAATGTTCTCTTCCTATGAAATTTCTCCCACATCTCAAAACCCTCGTTTACTGGTTTGTATCTCAGTATGTAACACAACTGAATTTTTTGTGCAATTGCATGTTACATCAGTCTGAAACAGTGTGACATGAATAAGTATTAAGTCTTGTTTTATAATCAATATATGAGAAATAATACAAATATCCTCAAAGAATGTGTCCAAAAATACATGATCTTAAAGTTGAAAGGCTGAGTGAAATGTGAACGGTGCTTAAGTTGTTGCCACACAGTAGTAAAGGATGTTATGAGGTTGACAGAAATACCTACCATCCGTTGACAGAATCATCTAATCCACACTGTTGTTCACATGCACTGGAACTTCCATTGGAGAATGACTTTGGCAACTGCTGTGCTGCTATTTTTTGTTACCTTCAAATATTTTTATATCACATAACAATGTCAAACTAGCATTCATTAGATGGGGGCATGAGTTCTCACTAAAGATGTATCACTTTGGAACAGAACTTAGAAGTGATAAAAACATGGTGAACCAAATAGCCATCAAGCTAAACTGTGCTGCTATTTAGGACAGGAAACACCACAAAATGTTAGAGATGATGCTGAAGAATAAGAAGGAGTATTTAAAGAGGGATGGACACTTTTAAGCATCATATGACCATACAAGAATAAAGGGGAAATATGCTGGCAAGACCCACATCCCTCTGAGATACTACTAAACTATAATGGAAGATTCACATGCCCTAAGAACACAGCCCTTTCTACTTTCCTTTATGCCTATGGACATACAAGGATTCAGGTATACAAATTTTGAATTACAGTAGGTCTTCAGGAATAAAGCCTTGAATAAAATACTGGTGCCCTATACAATCTTAATTTCAAAAAGTCTTTTTATCAAGCAGATCCTTCTGTGTGGCTTCCTCCAACCTTTCTTCTCCCATGCTATGAGCACTCCATTTTTAAAGATCTTTGTGAGGATACTCTCTCTGGCTAGAATATTTCAACAGACATAAAACTCAGATGACCAGAAGTTTCATCCAACATGGGGGAAATGCTAAGACACTCCTCCTTTTGGTTAGAACTCCTAGTGAGTTCTGGAACTTCTTCATCGTCATGGAGTTTCTCTGTACAATTTTATAGATGTCAATTAGCTTGCTAAAAGCAGGTCTCTGGCCCTGGTTTAGATTCCACAGTCTAGAGAAGAGGCCAGATATGCTCTTTACCAGGTTGGACGCACCTCAATATGCTCAACTCCTTTTCCCTATGTTACGTTTCCTGGCTTAGACATTTACATCAAAATATTGTGGAATGTTAGTAGAAAAAAAGTCCAGAAGGATCTCCCTTACATGGCATGGTGTGGTCTTCCACAAGAGCCATCTGGTTTTTATTTCTTTGTAACAGAACACCTGATTTTTAGTGTGACTAGACAAAACAAAGGCTACTTTCTCCTGCTTTCCTTGAAGTTAGTTGTAACCATGGGGCTAACTGCAGGTGAATGGGCTGCAGCGTGCCTTTCTCCAGTCAGCTGCCTGGATCACAGGTATGTGGAAGAACTCCAGCAGCTCTCTTAAGTAAGAGATAACCTGCTAGGAGTGGCAGAGCAGAAAGACAGGAGAAGCTTAAGACCTAAGGACTTTGTGGAACCACCATGCAAACCTTGGACTGTCTACGTAAGAGAATAAACTTTGTGTATTTGAGTCATTCTTAATTTGGGTTCTCATTTACTTCTAGCCAAACCCAATCTTAAGGGTCAAACCAGGGACACTCCATAAAAAGTTCTCAGACAGAAGAGTTCTTTTCCCTCAGGCCACCTTGCCTCAGAAGCTCTGGTAAAACCAACTAAGATGTGTGCTATAGGAAATGAAAGGATATTCTATGCAAATTAAAAGTAAGAAAAAAAAAAAAGGTCACGGAAAAGTATTACAATCAAATTAGCTATACTCATCTAGGCAATTCTTTCCTTGAAAATTTAGGAAGCTTTGAGTCAAAAGTGTTGAGGTCTCTCTCAAATATTCTCCAAAGTAGAATATTTATTACACTTTTATCTTGATATAAAGCTATAATTATGGTTAATGACCTTTTTATTATCTTAATGACATTTCGTTATCAAATTAACACCTGAAATTTCTTACCTGGCCAGCAGCCTGAATGCTTAGGATAGCCACACGAGTATCAGGATCTTTTTGAAACTGATTAACTAGATGTATTCTTTCTGAAGACGGAACACTTCCATCTATCCTAATGTAGCGTGTCTAGTATCAACAAGGGAGATGGCAACATTAGCACAAACCCCGATGCACCTATCTCATTTTATATAGTTTATACCTGATTTTTATGCTCACATAACAAAACAGAAATGGGTTAAGATGAAAGGTTAGTAAATGTTATATAAGAAGAATCTTAACCAAATTTCTTAATGCTTCTTATAACAATTCCATATTTTTAAATCTTTTAATCTACTTGAGGGTAGGATCTGTGTCTAATTCATCTTCATACCATCAATGCCAAGTGAATGCCATGTATAAAACAGGGCTCCATAAATCATCACTGAACTAATGCCTTCAGTAAAATTCTATGAAAATTCACATGCAAACTTTAAATGACAGATCAGGCTAACTTCAAAGTTACAGGTTCACTAATTCTAAAATAAAAATAAAGCTAGACAGGGGAGAAGGGAGAAAGAGGATTTTACCCCCATTATTAAGGATTCATGAAGAATAGTGCATTTATTTCTGAAGTATTTCAATATTAATTGGGAAAACAGCTTTTTTAGAGTACCATTTGAATTCATTTTTTTCACATTTCTAAATTTAAAAGAGATATGTGATAAGGTCATCTCCATTGAGTTGGGGAACCAAGACACTCACACACATTTTTTAAAAGCAGGGAAACATTAAGTGCTAAATTGAACAGTGCTGTCTTTTAGGGATGATTTGGGCTGGGTAAAGGGGAGCAATCAGTGTGTGTGAGAGTAGTTAAAAATGACTCATTACTCAACTTTCTAAAATTCAGTAGAAGTCCTGAATTTCAAATAGTAGTCTCATTTTATAAGCACTTTTATGGAAAACACAGCCTTAAATAGTCAAGACATATAAATATTCACTTTCACAAGGAAATATTTAAGTTAATCATTAAATAGAATGTATCATATTAACTTTGTATGTCTTCACAAACATATAAATTCATCAGTGATCAATTTAAAATCCAATGAGAGAGATTATAAGATCTTCTGACAGTCTTTCTAAAGAAAATACACACAGTCAGGCTAGACAGAGTTTGGGAGAAATTCGCCTCCAACCCATGACTACCTATCATTTTTAAATGTTAGTGATGTTAAATGGGATTCTAAACACATCAATAAAGCAGAAGTGGGGAGAAGAGACAGACTGCCATACTTAGAATAGATCCCAGTAATTTTAAGGATTTAAGTTTAATGGAATCAGAATAAGAAAATATTATGAATTTAATTTTATTCCCCAATCATTTAAAAATATTTCTAAGATTAATCAACTCTTTCTCAAAAGGTGTTTTAAAAATACTGTACGGTATTAGGGGCACCTGGGTGGCTCAGTCAGTTAAGTGTCTGACTTAAGCTCAGGCCATGATCTCATGGTTACTGAGTTTGAGCCCCATATCAGGCTCTCTGATGTCAGGGTGAGCCCACTTCAGATCCTCTCTCTCTCTGCCCCTTCCCCACTTGCACTCTCTCTCAAAAATACATAAACATTAAAAAAAATACTATATGAGGGGTGCCTGAGTGGCTCAGTTGGTTAAGCGTCTGACTTGGCTCAGGTCATGATCTTGAGGTTTGTGAGTTTGACCCCCGTGTGGGGCTCAGTGCTGACAGCTCAGAGCTTGGAGGCTGCTTCAGATTCTGCGTCTCCCTCCCTCCCTCCCTCCTTCCCTCTCTCTCTCTCTCTCTCTCTCAAAAATAATTATTGGGGCACCTGGGTGGCTCAGTTGGTTGAGCGTCCGACTTCGGCTCAGGTCACAATCTCACGGTTTGTGAGTTCAAGCCCCGAGTCAGGCTCTGGGCTGATGGCTCAGAGCCTGGAGCCTGCTTCCGATTCTGTGTCCCCCTCTCTCTCTGCCCCTCCCCCATTCATGCTCTGTCTCTCTCTGTCTCAAAAATAAACATTAAAAAAAAATTTAAAAAAAATAATTATTAAAAAAATTTTTTAAAAAGGAATCAATATTTAAAAAAATACTACGAGGGGCGCCTGGGTGGCGCAGTCGGTTAAGCGTCCGACTTCAGCCAGGTCACGATCTCGCGGTCTGTGAGTTCGAGCCCCGCGTCAGGCTCTGGGGGGATGGCTCAGAGCCTGGAGCCTGTTTCCGATTCTGTGTCTCCCTCTCTCTCTGCCCCTCCCCCGTTCATGCTCTGACTCTCTCTGTCCCAAAAATAAATAAACGTTGAAAAAAAAAATAAAAAAAAAAATTAATAAAAAAATAAAAAAATAAAAAAATACTACGATAATCAATGTGAGAACACCTTTTCACAGATAGCACTTTATTATGTTATCATAAATCTGTCTGTGATGGAAACATGAGAATTACTTCTTTGGTAATGTTAATAAACAGACTGCCAAATGCTCATAATATGTATACAAAGTTTTAAAAAACATGGCTTAATTCCTCCATGTAAAAAATCTACCTACACAGGCAAGTGGTTCTGCCACTCCATGTATATTAAGCTCACACAATTTGTCAGGAAATTTCTTCGCAGTTTCTGAGCATCTCCAAAAGCCCTCAGCACATAAAGAGAGATGACAGATTTAAACTCTGAAACAAAAAAATGGCAGATGCTGTCTCTGATAAGACTGTTGGGGAATTAGGTGAACCTAAGAAAATGCAGTTAAGGCCAGCAGGTTTGGAGAGCTTACCTGATACTGTACCTGGGCCATATGTTTCACATTCCCCTGTACTAAATCTTCCAGGCAACATACTCTGTTTAAAGTTTAAAAGGTATGACTGCAGTTGGGCACTAAAATTGGCTGAATTCATTCTCTGTTTCCTCTCAACATCACCCATGTTCTAAGGATGCCTTGAGGGTAAATAAGAATTTTAATTTTTAACTGTCTACATCAGTCTCAAATGGTGTATCCAGTAACAATGCTGAAATTTACAATATAGGCTATCAAGTCAGCATATTTTAGTCAACCCAGATAATTAGATTAGTGGAAAATTATAAGCCTGGAAGAAAAGAAAAAATTTAGGGGCGCCTGGGTGGCACAGGTGGTTAAGCGTCCGACTTCAGCCAGGTCACGATCTCGCGGTCCGTGAGTTCGAGCCCTGCGCCGGGCTCTGGGCTGATGGCTCAGAGCCTGGGGCCTGTTTCCGATTCTGTGTCTCCCTCTCTCTCTGCCCCTCCCCTGTTCATGCTCTGTCTCTCTCTGTCCCAAAAATAAATAAACGTTGAAAAAAAAAATTTTTTTTTAAAAAAAGAAAAAATTTAATAGTGTATCATCAACATAATAGTAATATATAATATTAGTGTAATTTGCAAGAAGAAAACCTAATAATAATATACCATCATTTAAAGAAGGCCAAAAAACCTCAATTACAAGACTACAATTGATGTTTATTATATTAAAAATCTGCATCCTAAAAAGTATTTCATAGAAAAATAACATACCTTGTTTTCTATGACTGCTTCTGTGCAAGCTTGGAGCATGCTTAAATGATGAGCAAACACCAGAAATTTAAGTGAATCGTTCTGAAGCATCATCTTAATATAGTCCTTTACAGCACCTGCCTAGATATTAAAAGTTAAACCTCCATTAATGTCATACAAATCTTTATTTGAAAAATCATGTCACTTACATCACTTTCTTTTCATAAAGCATGAAAAACTTTTCAGAAGTCAGTAAGTTTCTATGAACTAAGTGCTTTGCTCTCGAGGTAGCCTAAGGAAACAGAGGTCCACATTTAAGGGGAAAAGGGAAAAAGAGACACAAGGGAGGGAATAAAAACAAACAAAAACACCTTGAGAAGTAAAACAAGAACAAGTCAAGAATGAGAAGAAAAAGTTCCAATGGAAAAGAGGTAGTCAATTAGGCTATGGCCAAAAAGGAGTTGGTGGTTTTGTTTAGAAGCTCATTTTCAAGAAAGCTCATATAAAAGACTATGTGGAATAGGGTTAAGGAGGAAATGAATGAACAGCACTTTTTTTTTTTTTTTTTTTTTTAAGAGAAGACTATAAATTAAGAAAGCTGGGACTGGAGCATAAGGGTTAAGGAAAGTTGATTCATTTGTTTTTTTTAACTAAGAAGCTTAGGTAGGTTTAGAAATAGGGCATTTAAAATGTATATAGGCTAATGGAAATGGACAATGAGGGGATCTAAGCTTGTCTCCAAGAAGCAGAAGGTTGTAGAAGAGGCTGAAGTGACAGGATGAAGGAACAGGAGGGAGGTCAAGAACACAAAAGGACATATGGAGAAAAAGTGAAGGAGAAAGGAGAAAATCAAGATAGCTCAGATTAAAAAGACTTTTCTCGGGCGTCTGGGTGGCGCAGTCGGTTAAGCGTCCGACTTCAGCCAGGTCACGATCTCGCGGTCCGTGAGTTCGAGCCCCGCGTCAGGCTCTGGGCTGATGGCTCAGAGCCTGGAGCCTGTTTCCAATTCTGTGTCTCCCTCTCTCTCTGCCCCTCCCCCGTTCATGCTCTGTCTTTCTCTGTCCCAAAAATAAATAAACGTTGAAAAAAAAAAAAGACTTTTCTCTCTCGCTTTTTTTAAAAGTTTATTTATTTATTTTGAGAGAGAAGACAGTGAGTGAAAGCATGACAGCAGGAGGGAAGGGGAAGTGTGCAGAGAGAGAGCAGATCAGAGAAAATCCCAAGTAGGCTCCATACTGTCAGCAAGGAGCCCGATGTTGGGGCTCAAACATATGAACAGTGAGATCATGACTTGAGCCAAGATCAACAGATGAGTAACAGACTGAGCCACCCAGGTGCCCCTAAAAAGGCTTTTCTTAGTTAACTTGAGGACAAGTTATCTATTAAGAATGAGTAATCAATGTGAGATGAATTAAATAGGAATCAAATTTAAAGCATCAATTTAATCTAAAACACAAATGTAGTCTCTTTAACTATTAAAAGCTAGTTAGATTGCTCAGCCGGTTGGGTGAACAACTCTTGACTTTGGCCCAGGGCATGATCTCACAATTTGTGAGTTCAATCAAGCCTTTCATCTGGCTCTGTGCTGACAAGGCAGAGTCTGCTTGGGATTCTCTCTCTCTCTCTTTGCCCCTCCCCTGCTCAAGCATGTTCTCTCTCTCTCTCTCTCTCTCTCTCTCTCTCTCAAAATAAATAAACTTAAAAAAAAACTAGTTAGAAATTTTGGGAAAAGAGAGCAGGCTGAACACGTTTAACCTAGACTCCCTCTAAATGCTGTATGTATGTATTATATATTTACTGTTTATTTATTTAGAGAGAGACAGAGTGTGAGCAGGAGAGGGGCAGAGAGAGAGAGGGAGTGAGAGAATCCCAAACAGGCCTTGAGCTATCAGTGCAGAGCCTGGACATGAGGCTCAATCTCACGAAGTGCAATATCATAACCTGAGGTGAAATCAAGAGTCTGACGCTCAATCAACTAAGCCACCCAGGCACCCCTCAATGTTGTATTTAAAAGACAGTAAAGCATACAGAGAACTCAAGAGGAATTAATAGTGACAAAACTTTGGAAATTAGAAAGTAGACAGATGCTTAGTAACTAATTAGCCAACCTGACAGCTCCTAAGGTGGAAGTATGGAAAGTTGACAAGCAAGAGGTTTAGAATAGAGGTAATGTAAAAAAGGCTTAGGAAATGGTGCTAAGGGAAGTGAGGTTGGGGGTGTGGCTACAACAGGAGGATTGGTTAAAATAATATTTGAGGAGTTGATCATGTACCAACACTGATCTAGATATTCTCCTATTCCTATTCCACACAATAGAGTACTTCTCCAACCTGCTCTGGCAGAAAGCAAGAGATTTATTTTCTAGAGAGCATAAAACAGAAGGTATATGGATAAAGGAATCCTACAATGATGGTAGGCTATTCTACAAAAATCATAGGGATTAAATAAAAGTTACATAATAAATGTGCAGATCTGCCCTTCTCTCTCAGCCTTCTTATCCTCCCACATCTCCAAAAAGACAAAGAGGTCCATGCCTTCTACACAGCAGAGGAGAATCATATAAATTGATTATATTCTAGGGAATGTGACAAGCCAAAAAGAAAAGACTAAAGAGTCTAATATTGAGGGTTCCTCAACAAGACATCCAGTCAGATCATCCGTTATTGAAGGCCATAGTCTATAAGTCCTATCCATGTACAGTTTCCAGTCAGTGTAACTAGAAGAGATTACATTTGTAAGACAACAGGATGCTCTAAAAATGGAGTGACTAAGAGGGAAAGGGGCAGAAATACTTTTGGAAATTAAAAATCTAACAGTAGGAATTAAAAATTCACTGGTTATGAAGCCAAGAAAATCTTCCAGGAAGTAGATGAAAAATTATAATAAATATAAAAGTATAAGAAAATTAGAGAACCAAACCAAGATGGCAATACATGAATAATAAAATTTCTAGATACAACAGAGAAAACAGAGGAAAGAAAATAATCAGAGAAATAAAAAAAAAGTTTCATAAAACTTAAGGGCAGGAGTTTTCAAAATGGAAAATGGAATAGGTCCTCTGAGGATCCATGGATGAAAATGGACCTAGAGTGTGGTCCATCATCATGAAACTTTAGAACACTGGGAACAAAGAAATAATTCTTTAAGCATCCAGGGAAGGGAGGAAAATAATTAAAACAAAAGACTTGAAGTGCATTGGATTTCTCAATATCTGTAGTAATTCTGAGGAAATGATTCCTTTCTTCCTTCCTATCTTTCTTTTCTTCCTTCCTTTCTTTTTCTCTTTCTCTTCCTTCCTTCTTTCCTTTCCTTCCTTCCTTCCTTCCTTCCTTCCTTCCTTCCTTCCTTCCTTCCTTCCTTCCTTTCTTTTTCTTTCTTTCTTTCTTTCTAGAGGGCATGAGTGGGAGAGGGGCATAGGAAGAGGGAAAGAGAGAATCCGAAGTTTCTGTCAAGATGTGGGGCTTGATCTCATGACCATGAGGTCATGATCTGAACCAAAACCAAGCGGCTCAGTCAGTTAAGCGTCCAACTTCGGATCAGGTCATGATCTCACAGTTTGTGGGTTTGAGCCCTGTGTCGGGCTCTGTGCTGACAGAGCCTGGAGCCTGCTTCAGATTCTGTGTTTCCGTCTCTGCCCCTCCCCTGCTCACACTCTGTCTCTCTTTCTCAAGAATAAATAAAACATTAAAAAAAAAAAAGTTAGATGCTTAACTGACTGAACCACCCAGGCACCCTGAGAAAATGATTTATAATTAAGAATTATACCCAGCCAAATTAAAAATCAGGAATAAAAGTAGAATAAAGCTATTTTCAAATACACAGAAACTCAAATAATTGATGACAGCTAAAGACACAAAGCAAGCAGTAATACAAACCAAGAAGCAATATAAACATGTTGCTGAGGGATTTGAAGTAAATATTAAAAGAAAACCAAAAAACAGCTAAAAGAACAGAAAGTGGTTGCCTCTGGGGAATAAGTTCAGAAGACATATTTTTTGAAATAGCTGTTTTTCTTCATTAAACTAGGATCGTATGTAGCTTTGGCAATAATAAAAAAAAATTTTAACAGGGACATTTCCAAATTGGAAAGTACCTATTTAAAATTAATGCACACAACTATAAACTCATAGGACTGATTTTGCATGCTACATTTTGTGTGTATACATTTTCCAAACAATAGAAATTCATCATACAATGAGACTTAATGGAGGCCATTAAGAACTTTAGCCTTGGATTTCAGTGCCTCAGAGAGTGAAATGAAGTACTCTCAAACTAAAGAGCTATAAATTCCAGATACGTTGCCATGGTTACTGAACCACTTTAATAAACCGCTTGTTTGGCTAAAGAGCTGTATTTACTGTGATAAGTCTTTCAAAAAAAAAACACGTCAAGTTGGAGTATTTTTTAGGTACATTCATTTACCATCCATTGCAGACTTAGAAATTATACAACCACTGTATCCCCAGTTTCAGATGCATTCCCTGCCTGAGCAAGCTATTTCTGCCAGAGTACCCTCCACTGATATCACCCCTTCCTCATTACAATCAGAAACTGCTGATGCCAAAGCCCAAGCGTCCTGTTTCCCACTCCTTCTAATCACTGGTTTAGAAAGGCTTATGGTTAATATTAATATTGCAAGTTCAATTATATAATGGGCTAAACAGTCTATCGGGACTAGCCTAGTAACTTAAAAATCATTGTGACCTTGCTTCCTAGAGAAAGAGAACCAAAATATCTATGTAACAACCTTTAGGATTTCCATTAGGTTCTTACAAGGGGGCTGCAAATGACTGCATTTTAAAATGTACCATACAAGCATGTTAACTGTTCTGATTTTATTCTAATTAAAACTGTCACTGCATTGTCATATTTTACATTATCTGGGCAGGAAGTTGCTTTCAAACTATCTTAAGTGTGAATTATGTGGAATGGCAGGTCCCAATCAGTATTTTGGTTATGGAAGTTCAGGTTTTGCAGAAGTTGCAAAAAATTCATGTATTCACAATCTTACTTTGCTGAAACTGTCTGCTAGTCCAAGCTCTAGTTTAAATAATAAAGACCATGGCACAAAAACACACACAGACCAATGGAATAGAATAGAAACCCCAGAACTAGACCCACAAACGTATGGCCAACTCATCTTTGACAAAGCAGGAAAGAACATCCAATGGAAAAAAGACAGTCTCTTTAACAAATGGTGCTGGGAGAACTGGACAGCAACATGCAGAAGGTTGAAACTAGACCAGTTTCTCACACCATTCACAAAAATAAACTCAAAATGGATCAAGGACCTGAATGTGAGACAGGAAACCATCAAAACCCTAGAGGAGAAAGCAGGAAAAGACCTCTCTGACCTCAGCCGTAGCAATCTCTTACTCGACACATCCCCAAAGGCAAGGGAATTAAAAGCAAAAGTGAATTACTGGGACCTTATGAAGATAAAAAGCTTCTGCACAGCAAAGGAAACAACCAACAAAACGAAAAGGCAACCAACGGAATGGGAAAAGATATTTGCAAATGACATATCGGACAAAGGGCTAGTCTCCAAAATCTATAAAGAGCTCACCAAACTCCACACCTGAAAAGCAAATAACCCAGTGAAGAAATGGGCAGAAAACATGAATAGACACTTCTCTAAAGAAGACATCCGGATGGCCTACAGACACATGAAAAGATGTTCAGCGTCGCTCCTTATCAGGGAAATACAAATCAAAACCACACTCAGATATCACCTCACGCCAGTCAGAGTGGCCAAAATGAACAAATCAGGAGACTATAGATGCTGGAGAGGATGTGGAGAAACGGGAACCCTCTTGCACTGTTGGTGGGAATGCAAATTGGTGCAGCCGCTCTGGAAAGCAGTGTGGAGGTTCCTCAGAAAATTAAAAATAGACCTACCCTATGACCCAGCAATAGCACTGCTAGGAATTTATCCAAGGGACACAGGAGTACTGATGCATAGGGGCACTTGTACCCCAATGTTCATAGCAGCACTCTCAACAATAGCCAAATTATGGAAAGAGCCTAAATGTCCATCAACTGATGAATGGATAAAGAAATTGTGGTTTATATACACTATGGAATACTACATGGCAATGAGAAAAAATGAAATATGGCCTTTTGTAGCAACGTGGATGGAACTGGAGAGTGTGATGCTAAGTGAAATAAGCCATACAGAGAAAGACAGATACCATATGGTTTCACTCTTATGTGGATCCTGAGAAACTTAACAGGAACCCATGGGGGAGGGGAAGGA
>NW_024412395.1:18874740-18879740 GCF_014898765.1 Herpailurus yagouaroundi
AGAACTGAGAACGAACTAAGGGTTGATGGGGGGTGGGAGGGAGGAGAGGGTGGGTGATGGGTATTGAGGAGGGCACCTTTTGGGATGAGCACTGGGTGTTGTATGGAAACCAATTTGACAATAAATTTCATATATATAAAAAAAAAATAAATAAATAATAAAGACCATATATCTCATTTAAAGAAATTCAGAAATGAAGAGAATATATGCTAATATTTGTTTCTTAAATTGTTTTTAGTGAATAGGAAGGTGTACATCATAATTTTTGAAGTAAAAGTAGTTAAAGAAAAGCCTCAAGCACATTAAAGACCTGATGAAATTTACTTGATTTTAAATTGTCAGGTTTTAATCAAATGATAAAAGGGAGAAACAAAGAATGAAAAAAAACATCAAATCTGCATTATGACAGAGACTCTGTCCATGACCAAATATTAGTTTGGCTTCCCTCATCCCTCTTCTTGACTAGGCCTCAGCCTGTCCTGGCCAGGTCTACACAGCCAAGGCTCAGCAAGAATCCTGCTGAGTCAGTTTATCAAGAAAGCCCCTACCCTTGCTACCTGATCAACCCTTGATATCTGATTAAGTTCCTCATCCCCCACTTATGATGTTTAAGCCCTTGGCCTTCTTGAGCAAGAATCTCCCTAGCTTTAATGTCTCTTCTTAGTAATTTTGCATCCACTGACCCCCTTCATGTTGCAGGGTGGCTAAATCCCCACTGGTTCTTGTTGAATTCAGAGTTGAGCAGTCTCTCTCCACAACTGTAAGAGGGTTGACTCCTTTGCAATGATCTTGAATGAAGTCTTCCTTACCATTTTAATAAGTATCAGAATGATTTTTTTATTTAGCTGCTACAAATTCCAGCTAAAGGAGTATGAGCATAAAAGAAGCTCCTCCTTAAATTCTTAAGTCCTTAGGCCCCAGAGCAAATGCAGTTTTATTTAGATATAGGGTGGCCATGTGCTTTAAGGAAAGTTCTTCGAGCTCTTTTAAATCAACACAGGGTGAATTGTGATTGGTCTACGCAAGCCTAGCACTTCCATTCTCTCTGCAAGTGACTCTAATAAGAAATGGGAGAAGTCTGCAGGGGCCTTCCAAAAACATCCTCACTGACAAAGGGACCCTTAGGAAGGCTTTTTCTTGCTTTGGACATTATGGTCTGTACATGGTATAAGGAAGTGCAGCAGCCATCTTGGGGCCTAAGGAAGCCATTAAGAACAAGCAGCAACCTAGCACAGACAAAGCAAAAAGACAGAAGAAGCTGGGTTCTTTCAACAAACAAATAAACAAAAACACAAAAAACCCACAATACTTTTATTGGGATATAATTCACATACCGTTAACTTCACCCATTTGAAGTGTGTAGTTCAATGACTTTTAGTTTTATCCACAGAGATGTGCATCCATCACCATAGTCAGTTTTAGAATATTTTCATCATCCTACAAAGAAACCCTTCATCTCTTAGCCATGATATCCCCACCATGGTCTCTGCCTCACCCCCTAGCTCTAGACAAACACTAATCTACTTTCTGTCTCTATGAATTGGACTATTTTGGACATTTCACATAAAATGAATAATACAATGCAATCTTTTATGACTGGCATCTTTATTAGCATAAGGTTTTCAATCCATGTTGCACCACATGTTGGTGTTTAATTTCATTTTATTGCCATATAACATTCCATTGTATGGATATATCACATTTTATTTGCCCATTCACCAGTTGATATCCTCTCTGCTTCTTTTGTTTTTATACATTTGTCTTGTTCACTTCATAGTATTTATTAATTTATCTGTGATAGTTGATTTAACCTTTACTCTTTAAAATTATCTTATAAGAGGAAAGTATGAAAGTAAAAGGGAATATGCATTGCTTATTCACCCCCAACCCACCCTGTCCCGCCCCACAGACCACCACAAAAGAAAGGCTAGAAATGTGTCTTCTGCTATCCCTTCCATTGGCCCATGGCTCTTAATTTAGAAATCACTTTATCAGCCTGAAAAGATATTTTCAAATCTGTAGTAAATATTTTCAAATCCAGTAGAAGACAGCCTTCAGGAGAAGAATGGTAGTTCCATATTATGATATCAGTATTTTGGACATTTCACTGAGCCCCATGCCAAAAAAAATAATAGTTTCACTTCCAAAGAAGGTTTGAGTGAACTACTGTTAAGTGTTTTCTTATTTCTAGCCATGTTTCTTTCTTTTTTATCATTTCATTTAATTTTTTTCATCATAAGTGTACTCTTTAATCCCTATTCCAAATGTCTCCCATCCCTCCACCCACCTCCCCTCTACTAACCATCAGTTTTGTTCACTATAGTTAAGAGTCTGTTTCTTGGTTTGTCTTTTTTTCTTCTATTTCTTTTTAAAAAATTATTTATCTATCTATTTATTTATTTAATGTTTTTATTTCTTTTTGAAGGAGAGAGAGACAGAGCATGAGTTGGGGAGGAGCAGAGAGAGAGGGAGACATAGAATCTGAAGTAGGCTCCAGGCTCTAAGCTGTCACCACAAAGCCCGATGCGGGGCTCAAACTCATGAACTGTGAGATCATGACCTGAGCCGAAGTCTGAAGCTTAACTGACTGAGCCACCCAGGCACCCCTAAATTTATTTTTTTAATTTACATCCAAGTTAGCATATAGTGCAACAATGATTTTGAGTAGACTCCTTACCACCCCTTACCCATCTAGCCCATCCCCCCTCCTACAACTCCTCCAGTAACCCTCTGTTTGTTCTCCATATTTAAGAGTCTCTTATGTTTTGTCCCTCTCCCTGCTTTTATATTATTTTTGCTTCCCAGCCCTTATGTTCAACTGTTTTGTCTTAAATTCCTCATATGAGTGAGGTCATCTGATTTTGTCTTTCTCTTAGGATAATACCCTCTAGTTCCATTCACGTCATTGCAAATGGCAAGATTTCATTCTTTTTGATTGCAGAGTAATACTCCATTGTGTGTGTGTGTGTGTGTGTGTGTGTGTGTGTGTGTGTTTGTGCGTGCGTGTGTATATATATATATATATATATATATACACACACACACACCACATCTTCTTTATCTATTCATCCATCGATGGACATTTGGGCTCTTTCCATACTTGGGCTATTGTTGATAGTGCTGCTATAAACATTGGGGTGCATGTGTCCCTTCAAAACAGAATACCTGTATCCCTTGGATAAATACCTAGTAGTGCAACTGCTGGGTCATAGGTAGTTCTATTTTTAATTTTCTGAGGAACCTCAATACTATTTTCCAGAGTGGCTCCACCAGTTTGCATTCCCATCAGCAGTGCAAAAGAGATTCTCTTTCTCTGCATCTTTGCCAACATCTTTTGTTGCCTGAGTTGTTAATGTTAGCCATTCTGACAGGTTTAAGGTGGTATCTCATTGTGGTTTTGATTTGTATTTCCCTGATGATGAGTGAAGTTGAGCATTTTTTCATATGTCAGTTGGCCATCGGGATGTCTTCTTTGGAGAAGTGTCTATTCATGTCTTTTGCCCATTTCTTCACTGGATTATTTGTTTTTTGGGTGTTGAGTTCGATAAACTCTTGGTTTGTCTCTCCTTTTATTCCTTTGCTTGTTTGTTTTGTTTCTTCAATTCCACATATGAATGAGATCATATGGTAATTTTCTTTCTCTGAATGACTTATATCATTTAGCATTATATTCTCTAACTCTATCTATGTCATTGCAAATGGCAAGGTTTCATTTTTTTATGGTTGAATCATATTCTGCATGTGTGTGTGTGTGTGTGTGTGTGTGTGTGTGTGTGTATGTGTGTGTGTGTGTGTCTGTATGTGTACCACATCTTCTTTATCCATTCATGTATTGATGGACACTTGGGCTGCTTCCATAATTTCGCTATTGTAAATAATGCTGCAAGAAACATAGGGGTGTTTGAGTTAGTGTTTTTGTATTTTGGGGGTAAATACCCAGTAATGTGATTATTGGATCACAGGATAATTCTATTCTTAACTTTTTAAGAGAAACCTCCTTACTGTTTTCCAGAGAGGCTGTACCAGTTTGTATTCCTGCCGACAGTGCAAGAGGTTTCCTTTTACTCTACATCCTCACCGACACTTGTTTCTTGTGTTTTTTATTTCAGCCATTTTAATAGGTACATTTCCCTGATGATGAGTGATGTTGAGCATCTTTTCATGTGTCTTTTGGCCATCTGTAGGTCTTCTTTGCAGAAATGTCTGTTTATGTCTTCTGCCCATTTTTAATTGGATTAGTTTTTTGGGTATTGAGTTGTATCCGTTCCTTATATATTTTGGATAGTAACCCTTTATTGGATATGTCATTTACAAATATCTTCTCCCATTCAGTAGATTGCCTTTGAGTTTTGTTTATGGTTCCCTTTTCTTTCCCTTGCCTCAAGAGACATCTAGAAAAATGCTGCTAAGACTAATGTCAGAGAAATTACTGCTTGTGCTCTCTTCAAGGATTTTTATGGTTACAGGTCTCACATTTAGGTCCATTTTGAGTTTATTTTTGTGTATGGTGTAAGAAACTAGTCCAGTTTCATTCTTTTACATGTAGCTGTTCAGTTTTCCCAACACCATTTGTTGAAGACATTGTCTTTTCCTGTTGTGTATTCATCCCTCCTTTGCAGAAGATTAACTGACCATATAATTGTGGGTTTATTTCTGAGTTTTCTGTTTCATTCCATTGATCTATGTGTCTATTTTTATCAAGTACCATATTATTTTGATTACTACTGCTTCGTAATATAACTTGAAGTCTGGAACTGTGATACCTCCAATTTTGTTTTTCTTTCTCAAGCTTGCTTTGGCTATTTGAGGTCTTTTGTGGTTCCATACAAGTTTTGGGAGTTTGTTACAGTTCTATGAAAAATGTTGTTGGTATTTTGAAAGGAACTGCATTAAATATGTAGTGGCTTTGGGCAGTATAGACATTTTAACAATATTTGTTCTTCTAACCTATGAGCATGTAATGTTTGTTTCTTGGAGTGGTCTTGAATCTCTTTCATTAG
>NW_024412395.1:18882240-18937412 GCF_014898765.1 Herpailurus yagouaroundi
TTCAGCCAGGTCACGATCTCGCAGTCCGTGAGTTCGAGCCCCGCGTCAGGCTCTGGGCTGATGGCTCGGAGCCTGGAGCCTGTTTCCGATTCTGTGTCTCCCTCTCTCTCTGCCCCTCCCCTGTTCATGCTCTGTCTCTCTCTGTCCCAAAAATAAATAAAAAATGTTGAAAAAAAAAAGTTTTTAAGGCACTAAGGAATGCTCTCATCCCCAAAGTGACAAGAAATTTTAAATTATGGGTTGGTTTAATCATTTTTATAGAAAAGGTACTGGCATTTCTCTTAAAAGGTTTTTGGTAAAATGAGGTGTTGCAATATACCAGAAAAACATTGAGAGTTGGCCAAACCATACCACTTACATCTGTCCTTTTTTCCTAGGAAAGTACTATGCTGACCCTAAATCTAAAGAATTTGTTCATTTTAACCCATTGTATTCTCAGCAAATATTACAAAGCAATAAAAGTAATGATATAGAAGAAGAAAAGTAACTGTCATGATCTGGGATCATTCACTAATTGACTTTTTACCAGTAACATTATTTTACCTTCATTTCCTTTGTTTAGTGTCACTGCTGTTAGCCTGGACTACCAGTGTGGCATCCCAACTGAATTCCCTGCTTACAGGCTTGTTCCTTCCAGTGCATTCTCCACATAGCTATAGTTCTTTTCCCAAGGCACAAATCCAATCATTTTACTCTATTTTACTCTCTACCTCATTGCTCAGAACCCTTAGGACAAACTATAAACTATGATCTTTATGATAGGGTTACTGCTCTCTCTGATCTTCAACTAGTCTCAGAATTCCTCCCTGACACTTCATGTTTTGGCTATGATGACCTACTTTTGATTCCCTAAATATGCCTTTTCTGGCCAATCTTTGTGAGTTTGCACAAACTATTCATCTGTCTTGACATACACTCTATCAACCCCAACCGATTCCCATTTCACTTCCCCTCTACTCTAGTTGGCTAAATCACACTTGATTCCTTGGGATATCTTTTCCGAACTCTCAAGACTGGGATACATGTCTTATCCAAAGTGCTCCCAACATATCTTGTTTTTAATTTAAACATTAAATATACTGGGCTGTAGTTGAACATTTATTCTACTGTCTTCTCCAACAGACTGCAAGTTCCTTCAAAGATAGACAATGTATCTTGTTCAACATTCCTTCCTTCCTATCACCAAGCATGATCCTTGCTAGATAGCAAGCACTCAATAAATATTTGTTGAATAAGTCATGAAAACACATAACCAAAAAAAGGAAGTCTCAACACTAGTATGCATATAACATAGTAGCCAATTTATAATCTGTGGTATTCCAAAAGTCCATTTATAAATTGGTTTGGTAGCACTCTGAAACACATTTTTTTCATAGAAACATTATTACAAGTAGTCTAAAACTAGCTACTTCCTCCAAAGTCTATTTCATCTATAATGTAGACAAACCGTATTATTTACAGTTACTACAGACCCTGACTGTTGGATATCACTAATGCTGGGGAAAATGTATTAAGAATTCCAACTCAGCAATGCCATGAATTATTTCTGGCTGCTGTCCAGAAATAGAAATACAGGGTTCCAGTTTACATAGGTGGTTGAGGACAAAGGTTCTAACAGTAAGGA
The DNA here is from genome assembly GCF_014898765.1 of Herpailurus yagouaroundi. Taxonomy (NCBI): domain Eukaryota; kingdom Metazoa; phylum Chordata; class Mammalia; order Carnivora; family Felidae; genus Herpailurus; species Herpailurus yagouaroundi. Next base: position 18,883,865 of record NW_024412395.1, read on the forward strand.
ATGAAAAAGGACTAAACACCGGGAATTAGGGTAGCAAGGACTGGTCTTCTGCTGCCATTAATCTTTGGGAACATTTCCAGTCTGGGGAAAACTGACTTTTCCTCGCCTTTCGCTCCTTTCAAGGATCCTAGGAATCAGGTGCCAATTTTCTACTGATTGCTGATACTTGTCTGACATCCAACTAGGATTTTTCACCACAGATTTGAAATTATCTAAAAGGTTCTCACATATACTCTTTCTACAGAAGCAAGCATTCTGTACTCAGTATCAAGTACTTAGAAAGCTAAGCAAGCAAGCAAACAAGAAAAAAACAGCTATTAAATCTTGGAAAAACAACAGTTGTCAAACAAAAGAAATGTAATTATAGCTCAACTGTGAAATGTTTAACAAAGTCATTATATTGTAAACAATGAACACTGATCAAACCAAAAATTTTAACATGGCAAAATGGAGCAGGGGAAATGCATTGCAAATATTTTCTTCCCATCTGTATTTTACATTTTCATTTTCCTAACAAAACAGGTAGAGGAAGAATCCCAAGCAGGCTCTCGTTGTCAGTGCAAAGCCCGACGCAGAGCTCAATCTCACAAACCCCAAGATCATGACCTGAGCTGAAATCGGAGTCCCGTGCTTAACCGAATGAGCCATTCAAGCGCCCCTCAGGTAACTTTTTATCTATCGTGCAAAATAATGGTCCAAGGTTCATTTTCCCCCTATGGATATTCAATTGTCTCAACAATATTCTTTGAAAAGACTATCATTTCCCTATTGAGTTATCTTATCTCATTCCCTAACATCAATTGACAATCTATATGAAGGTCTATTTCTGGACTCTCTTTTTTGGTTCACTAATCTAAATGGCTATCCTTATGCCAATTATCACAAAGTCTTAATTACTGTAACTTTATTCTAAGTATTTATATCATGCAGTATGCGTCTTTCAACTTTGTTCAGGATTAATTTGGCTAAAGTTAAGTCCTTTGTGCTGCCTCATAAATTTTACATGCAGCTTGTTAGTTAATTTCTACAAAAGACTATAGGGATTTTGATTAGCATTGCAGTGAAAATATAAGTTAATTTACAGAGAAACGGGATCTTAACAACATTGAATCCTCTAATTCATGAACATGATCTACCTTGCCATTTATTTAAGCTTTCTTTGTATTCTCTAGACCATGTTTTGTAGTTTTCAGTTATATTTTGTTGAATTTATCTCAAAGTAGGTCATGTTTATTGATGTTATTGCAAATTGTATTTTTTAAATTTGAACTTGCAATTTTTTATTGCCAGTATATAAAACTACAAATGATTTTTGTATTTGAACATGAATCCTGCAACCTTGATGAATTCACTCAGTTCTAGTGGCTTCAAGTGTTCTTGGATTTTCCATGCAGACAATCATGTTGTCTGTATACTTCTTCCTTTTCAATCTGTGTACCTTTTATTTGTTTTTCTAGCCTTATTACACAGTTATAAGAACAATGTTAAAACAAACAATGTTGGACAGAAGTGGTGAGAACAGATTCTCTTGTAATGTTCTAGATTTTAAGGGAATAGCATTCTGTCTTTGAGCATGAAGTATGATGTTAATTGTAAGTTTTTCACAAATGCCTTTTATTCAGATGATAAAGTCCTTTTCTATTCCTTGTTTGCTGAGAGATTTTATTATAAATGAATGTGGCAAGGCAACTGTTTGAGCTCTGAGGCTGAGGATAAGGAGATATGCTACTGGCTGAGAAGGGTTGGATAGGACTGCTGGCTTGGTTCTGTACCCAAGTGAGGCTGGAGAATGGGCTCCACATTTGCCTGGATTTTCTGGTCAGGCTTACTAGATGATCAGGTCTGGGTGCTATGTTTGGCTATAGATGGAGTAACGAATTCGTTTCCCTGCCCTGGCAGGGCAGCAAGACAGGACCCGGGGACTGTAAGGTTCATGGTTTGGGGACCCAAATCAGGCAAGACTATATACTGGCCAGGTGAAGCCACCAGTTTTGCTGTGCAGATGAGGGAAGCCATAGGCCATATTCTCTGTTCAAAAGTCACTATGCATGGGCTGTTAGATGGGCTATGCAGATACCATATGCTCTGGTAAGGTTTTCTGATCGGGTAGACTGGAGGCTGTATTCACTAATGAGTGGGGCCATAAATTGTTTCCCTGCCCGAGTGCAGTGGGAGAAGCAGCTACGATGCTAGTAAAGCTCTTTGTTGTCTTAAACTCAAGCTGACCTGTACCCCAAATTCCCTAGCTGAACAGGTGTCTGGCTTTGCTCTGCAAACTATCAACTCTGCCTGTCCTTCTACTGGCTCAGGTGCTTCTGGGCTACATAGCTTTCAGGTATTCTCACTAGCCCCTCTGGTCAGATGAGGCCAGGAATCAGAGTGGGTAGGTACAGTTATGTCTCACCCTTGCCTCAGCTGGAAAGAGGGACTGCTCTAGGTTACTCTCAATTTCCCGGGTAGGCTCTCTGTTTGGGAGCTACTGTCAGCCTTGGATATGAATTAAGGCCTGTGCTTAGCACAGGAATCCTCATTCCTGGAACTGGCTTTGCTCTGGGGGCAATCAGCTTGGCCCACTTGCCCCTTGGCTTGAGTGTTACTATGCTGCACAACTTCTGGATGTTTCCACTAGCCCCTCTGGTCAAATGTAGCCAGGAGACATTCTCTGTAGCAGGTGGGGCTGTGACTAACCTCGCTGCCTGGGCATAGGCAAACTGGCCTGTACGGTGGGTGAAAATCCTCATATGATATGAATTAAGCAGATATGCACCCTGCTGTGCTCATTGGTCAGAGTGTGTCACTGATGTCGTTCTGCACATGAGCAAAGTCACCCGTTGGGATAATAACAATGATGTTGCAGGTACAAACTCAGTGTGCCAAGGTTTAGGTGCTGGTTATTGCAAGCTCCTCCCTGCTTCTCTGTCACTGTCAAATTCCCACTGATTGAGCCTCACAAGCTTCCCTGCAATCCCCATGGATAAATATCAAAGTAGTGGCTCTGGCAGGGCAACCCATAATACTGGGGTGGGGGGTAGGGTGGTGCTGCTGGTGCTGGTTTTTGCCATGGATTTTCTTTTTCTGCTGGAGGAGCCAAAGGCTCAGGGGGAATATCCTTGAATGGTGCTGCATTGACTTAGGGGTACGGCTATGCAGTCAACATGTAGCCACTTCTCTTACCCTTATAATGTGGTCTGTCTTGGTCTTTAGGGTATGGGGGAGAGGGGGGGAGGGAAGGGATGTTTCAGCCTTACCCCTGTGTGCTAAGATTCTCTTAGGGGTATCTTCTTCCTGAATACTTGTGAGTTATCGTTCTTGTGAGGAGTAACAAATTCAGGAACAACCTATGTTGTCATTTTAGTGACCTATCAATTTCCTCTTTAATCCTGGAAATAATCTTTGTTCTGAAGTCTCTATTATCTGATATTACAGTATTTACACATCAGCTTTCCTCTGATTATGTTTGCATGATATAACTTTTTTTATCCATTTATTTTTAACGTATAGCCTTCATACATAAAAATAACTTTTTTGCAGATATCATGATTTATGCGATGTGACACTTCCTACCATTTAACTTGGTGGGTTTAGGTCATTTACATTCTATGTAATTATTGATAAAACTAGATTAAAACCCAACATCTTATTAGTTGTGTTCCGATTGAGCCAGTTGTTCTTTTTCCTTTCTTTTCTGCCTTTTTTGGATTAATTTAGATTTCTTTTTTGTCATTAGATTATTGTGTCCATTATATGTACATTTTAAAACGTTTTATCTTGAAATAATTTTAGACACACCAGAGGTTGCAAAAAAATAATAGTTTCTGTGTAACCTTAATCTAGCTTCCCTAATGATAATTTCTTATATAACCATAGTCCATAGGACCAGGAAAATGGCATTGGTATAATAATACTTTCTACCATCATAATTCCATTGTTTTGAAAATGTTATAAAAAATGGTGTCACATATGTAAACTTTTGAGACTGGCTTCTTTCCATCAGTATGAGACCTCTGGATTCATCCAGTTTGTTGTGTTTATCAATAGTTCATTCCTTCTTTTTTTTTTTTTTTAAGTTTATTTATTTTTGAGAGAGAATGAGAGATAGCAGGGGAGGGGCAGAGACAGAAGGAGAGAGAGAGAATCCCAAGCAGGCTCCACACCATCAGTGCAGAGGCTGATGCAGGGCTCGAACTCACAAACCTTGTGATCATGACCTGAGCCAAAATCAAGAGTCGGACACTTAACTGACTGAGTCACCCAGGTGCCCCAATAGTTCAATTCCTTTTAACTGAGTATTCCATTGTATGGATATACTACAATTTGTTTGAAGGACATTTGGACTCATAAAGGGGTCTGTGTAAACCAAAGTTTTCATTGCTCTAGGATAAACATCCAGGACATTTAAGATTTTTTTTATGATTATATTTTATCTCCTGTATTGGTTTATAAACTGATTGAAAAACTTTTCTTTTTCTTCAATTCTGTTTTTTATTTCTAGCACTTCCATTTTACTGTTGTTAAATTGTTCATATTGCTGTGGCACCTGGGGACTCAGTTGGTTGAGGGTCCAACTCTTGATCTTGGCTCAGGTCACAATCTTATGGTCATGAGATTGAGTCCTACATTGGGCTCCGTGCTGAGCATGGAGATGGCTTAAGATTTTCTCTCGCCTCCTCTGCTCACACATGCATGTTGTCTCTTTCTCAAAAAAACTAAAAATAAATAAAATATTCATATTTATTCTGAAATTCTCCACCTTTTCATGTATACTGTTTACCTTTGCCACTAGATCATTTAACATATTATTCATAGCTTTCTATAAGACCTTGTCTAATAGTTCTACAGTCTAAGTCATTTATCAATTTGACTTTATTATTTGCTTTATCTCTTGAGAATGGATTATTATTTTTAGAAATTACTTTTGTTTATTTCATAATTTCTATTATGTGTGAGAAATTATATGTAGAAGAATAGAACAGTCTGAGATAATTGATACTTAGACCCAGAAATGGGCATGCTTTTTTGTTTTTTTGAGGGGGGGTGATCAGGATGATAGTGTGGGAAGGAGTGAGACAATCTCATCAGTAATGAGTTTTATTTAGGTTCCCTTATATTTAGGTTCTTCTTTTGTTACATTTGCCTTCAATACACAACAAACTTTGAACTCCCCCAGCAATAGGATGCTTCTACCTTGTGCTAGTATGTGACAAGGTTTTTTGTTTTGTTTTTTTTAGGTATTCCAGCTGCATACTCCAGTTGTCCCTACATGCCTGCACTGAAGACTCATGTCTCTCTCCCTTGATAGACTGATCTTCGTGGTTTCTCAGTGTTAAGTTCCTGGTAGGGGGCAGGGGACCTCTTAAGTCTCCTAGTACCAACTCAATGTAAGGCAGGCCCCTTGATCCAGCTGAGCCTTACACGTGGGACTTCCCTGGAGTTTCTGCCTTTCCCCCAGCTATAATGGATCTCTGTCTCATAACAGTGCAAGTTCCTGATTTCGACAGGGTTTTCTGCCTAGCCTGCATGGGTAAATAGCTTTTGTTACGAACCAGCACCCAGAAGCAATTTTGCTTAATATAAGGTTCTGGAAGTAGGTACTGGACTTAGTAGTCCACTAATGGGGGTGCTCTATGATCTTCTAGTCAGCACCTGGTAGAGGCCAATGGAAATAAAGCGTCTGAGTGAGTGTGGACTTTCTGTGTCAAGACCCCCTTATTCTGAATAGTCAGGATAGCCCATGCCAAGTCTTTATAATTTTCTTAAAATTTTAGCCATTTTCTTTTTATCCACTTTTATGGTAACTACCCTCATGCTAACCTTGCTCTGTCAGGTAATAAATTTTCATGTTTCATCTTTCCTCTCAACAAACTCAATAAAAGAAGAAAGTTTTCTGAACCTAAGAAAGCATATCTATGAAAAACTTAAAGATAACATCATAATTAATGGTGAAAGGCTGAATGCTTTCCCCCTATGGATGACAGCAAGGCAAAGTTGTTCAATCGTATTGCTTCTACTCAAAACTGTATTTGCATTCCTTCAATGTGATAGTCAAGAAAAATAAATAAAAGATTACACCCATGTCTTTACGTGCAGACAAAATGATGTTCTATACAGAAAATCCCACAGAATTTACCAAAAATCCATAAGCATTAATAAGTGAGCTCAGCAAAATCAAAGGACAAAAGTTCAATAAATAAAAAGAGACAATAATTCTGCATTTAGCAATAAAAAGTAGAAATTTAAATTTAAAAATACTATTTACAAGCGCCTAAAAAGACGTGAAATCATTAGAATAAATCTAGCAAAATGTATTCACTGAGACTAGAAAACAAGGCTAGGAGAAATTAAAGAAGACACTCTTTCCATAGATCAGGAAATTCAATAGTATTAAGAAGTCAGTTCTTCCAAATTAATTTATAATTCAAAATAATTCCAATCAAAATTGTATATACTTAACAAACTAATTGTAAAACTCATCAGGCTTTTTATAAAATTTAACCTGTGTCTTCCATATGACCCAACAGTTCTATTCCTGGTTATTTACTCAAGGGAAATGAAAATCTGTCCATATAAAGATCTGTACATGAATGATCACAGCAATTTTACTCACAATGGCCCAAACTCATAAGACACACCAAATGGTCATTAGCTGGTGAAGGAATAAATCCATACACTAGAATATTATTCAGAAATAAAAATGGAAAAAACAAAATGACATAGGCAAAAACATGGATCAGTATTCAGAAGCTTTATGCTAAGTGAAAGAAGCCAGACACAAGACTATATACTATATGATTCTATTTTTGTAACATTCAGGAAAACACAAACCTACAGTGATAGAAAGCAGATGTGTGAATGCTGAGGTGCAGAGGGCGGGTGTGAGGCAAAGGACTACAAAGGTGCATGAAAGAACTTTTTGTGGTAATGGAAATATTCTTTATCTTGTTGGTGCTGGTGATTGACTCTATGTATTGGACAAGTCTCATCAGGCTATACATTTTAAAAGGATGAATTTCACTGAATGTAAATTATAGCTTAATATACCTTACTTAAAAAATTATCTTATAAAAAAATCTCAGAATTGGAAAGGAATGACACTCATTAGCATGTCTAAGTTCTACAATGCTAGTAAAAACAACAATGTGTGATGAATCTACTTTATATTCATACTGAGATTTAAAACTCTAACACCTCTAATTTGCACTTTTAGACAAATAGAATATGAGCACATCTATCTCTGTAGGGAACAAGAAACATAATACCAATTAAAAATGATTGACTTAAATTAAAAAAACATTATTTGTAGCAGTTATGTAGCAAAAGCCACAGAAAAATCTGATGACAAAGATGAATATATTTATGCCCTTTAAATGAAAAAGTGTAAAGCGTATTATACTCCCTCATCAAAGCATACCCATATATTGGAAAGGATCAGTATATGGACCAATATAACGGTGTTTATTATACCATTGTTTATGTTGAATATGTCTGAATTTTTCCATAAAAGAGAGCTAAAAAATTAAATGGCAAAGACATGCTGTAGCATGCAAATAAGCTGTTGAAATATAAGCATTAAAATACATTAAATAATTTGTATCAAGACAAATACATGATGTCCCAGCAATGAGTACCTTGGCAATAGCAGTTTGTTTAAACATGCGAGTAATCAATCCCATGACAGTCTCGGTGGCACCTGAATTTGGAGCTCTCATTAATTTTTCCCACTCCTCAAAACTGGTATTCAATTCCTGTGTGGGAGAAAATAATAATGTTTAGAAATACAACATAAAGAACAGAAAAGCAACTAATGCAATAATGAATTATGTCCTACTCTTTTTCTTTTTTCTTTGGAAAGATATAAAAAGAAATTCTCAAAGATACCAATGTGTTCATTTAAAAACATCAATATGGGGCGCCTGGGTGGCTCAGTCGGTTGAGTGTCCAACTTCGGCTCAGATCATGATCTCATGGTTTGTGGTTGGAGCCCACCGTGTTGGGCTCTGTGTTGACAGCTCACAGCCTGGAGCCTGCTTCGGATTCTGTGTCTCCCTCTCTCTGCCCCTCCCCTGCTCATGCTCTGTCTCTCAAAAATAAATAAACGTTAAAAAAAACCCTTTTTTAAAACATCAATATGGAGACAGGTCAGTCACATGTTCACACCAATGGCAAAAACCAATGAAAAGCTGTGGGTGAAAAGCCAAGCCCTTTGCTAATACCATAAATCAAACAATGGGAGCTTCCCCATATGGAAAAACATTTTGTAAAGTAAAAATAAAAGTCTGCATACATAAGAAAGGAAAATAGTGAAAATATATACAGCAGCAGGTATTTTGATAAAGAAATCGGATTTCATTTAAGTAAGCATAAAGACTTGAGGAATATTAGCAAAATAAAAATGTAACAGAGTCACATATTGACTCTTATTTTCCTTTCTTTTTTTTAATGTCTATTTATTTATTTTGAGAGAGAGAGTGTGTATGCGTGTGAGGAGGGGAGGGGCAGAGAGAGGGAGAGAGACAGAATCCCTAGCAGGTTCCATGCTGACAGCATACAGCCCAATACATGACTCTATCCCATGAGCCGTGAGATCATTACCTCAGCTAAAATCAAGAGTGTGATGCCTAACTGACTGAGTCAAGCAGGTACCCCTGTTTTTCTTTCTAATGCTAACATAATGGATAAAGAAAATCAGATCATTTTATTTTGCCAATAACATATTGCTCAATGTTTACAAAATGTCTACCTTAAGCTTTCAAGATAAAACAACGTAATGAATAGTCATTGTCGACAAAGTCTTGTCCAGATTTAAAGCAATTTCAGAGAATATATAAGCATTGCACTCCCTAAAAGTAAATGTAGGTCAGGATTTCTAAGGACCTTCACATCTTCCATCATGATCACAGTTTTAAGATCTCAAGAAGCCTACCTCCAATTTACTCTAGAAGATAGCTCAAACTTGAAAAAAATCCTAGAGCAAGAAACACAACTCCCTTCCTAATTATTGGGCTTCACACCCTACAGATCCTTAGAATTCTTAATACTAAATTTTTGTTGCAATTGAAGTGCTTTTTTTCTATAGTGAGCAGAAATTTTTTTCAATCAGTAGGATACTGAATCTTTTCACATTATTTGATGACCGAAGTTAATTACTTCCTGTTCTTGTCTTAAAATGATACAAAGTCAGTTCATATGTTCTATTAATTAAACCTATTTTAAGAAAGCAGACTTTTCCTTCTATGAAATATCAATATGTACAATCTTTCATAGTATAATTTAAAATGACTTAAAGTAAGACTTCCAATTGGGGCACTTGAGTTGGTCAGTTGGTTAAGTGTCCGACTCTTAGGTTTCAGCTCAGGTCATGATCTCATGGATCATGAGTTCAAGACTCGCATCAGGCTCTGCACTGACAGTGCAGAACCTGCTTGGGATTCTCTCTCTTTCCCTCTCTCTCTCTGCCCCTCCCCTGCTCACACACACACACATACACACTCTCTCTCTCTCTCTCTCAAAATAAATAAACTTTAAAAAAAAATTAAAAAAGAAAAAAGACTTCCAATCAAACACATGTTCTTACCTTGGCAGCTGCTGATGGAAGATCAAAGGAAATCCGCTGCCTGACTTTAGGGGGCAGCTGGGTTAAAACATCAGTCTTCAATCTTCTAATCATTATGTCACTTAGTAGATGATGAAGTTCATTCAGATTTGATGCCCCTCTATAATCCCACTGAGGCCTTTTACCAAAAAATCTGTTAACATGCAGAAAAATTATGTTGCAAAGCTGACTGTTAGATCAGGAAAACAATTTTTCCAGGGTTTTTTTTTTTCCTTTTAATGATAAGGAGCCACGACACTGTTTTTACTGTTATTTCTGAATGCAAATTAGTTTCTAAAAGCTCAGCTTGAGAAACAGTAATGAGTAAGATTACAGATTACTCTCAGCCACAGAAAATGTTAATTGTCTAACATACTGCTTATGCTGAGTTAATGCAAGACTAGAATGAACTGATAACTTTAACTACCACTGGGATTTTGGGTGGGCTCACAAATGGCAGTGTGCTAAACAGATCTAGCCCCATGTAGGCACTACTTGCCAGTTATACTAGTTATGTACCAGCTAGTCTACATAACAATCAAACCAACTAGAACACTGCCATAATCTCTAAGAGAAGGTATCTCCCACTCTGCTGTTAAGCATAACAGATTCATCACTTGGTGATCTCTTCTTCCTTTGAAACCACTGGACAGACAGTAAAGGAAATTAAAAAAGAAAAAAAAAGACACAAACCCACTATGAAGAGAGGAGGGGAGAGAAAAAATCATAGGATAAAAAAAAATCTCAACATATATTTGTAAGTCAATGCTGACAGACCAATGGTAGCTAATTTGGCAAAAGCAAAGAAACCACAACTTAAAGTGCTTGCAAAAGTGAACACATCCTCTAGACCTTTGAGAAGATCAGAAGTTAGAAGAACCAAGCATTGAGGGTGTAAAGAAAAGAGTTGGAATCTACTGGATCTACTGAACCTAGGGATCAAGAGAGCTGGCCTAATAATATCCCCCTATCATGACAACCTAAAAACTACCCACAAAATTCCCAATCATCTTCTAGGGCCCATACTATTGAAGATAGCTGGTAGAGAATAATTAACAACAGGAAAACTCCTGTTAGGTTGTATCATGATTACTGACATTAATATTTAAATGATTATTCATTTTAATGGCATTGTGGTGGTATTTTAGGACAATAGTGTCAATTTGAGAAACTTGAAACTCATTAACTTTATTTTTTTAATTAAATGTATTTTGATAACAAACATACAAGATTAGTATAGACAACATTAAAAACATGCATTTGCATGTAGAATCAACTAGAAAAGTAGAGTGAATGGATGCAACTACTGTATGATAAAATGAGAGATATTATTTGGTTGTGATCAATAAAAAATTCACTTCTTGTTTATTATTTTTTAATTTTTATTTTGAGGCAGGGGAAGGGCGGAGGGAGAGGGAGATGGAGAATCTTAAGCAGGCTCCCTTGATCTAATGACCTGTGAAATCATGACCTGAATCAAAATCAAGAGTTGGAGGCTTAATCAACTAAGCAACCCAGAAACCCCTCAAATTCACTTGTTATTTAAAAGAAAAACTAAGTGCTGGCATTGTAAAAGAAGAAAAAAAAAGCCTTACTAGATTTATTTATAATTGCTATAAATTATATTATTGAAGTTGACTTCCTTTAATGTCTTATGTCCCCCAAATTTATATTAAAAATTTACATACTAATGAAATTGGAAGAATAGCTTGCCAATACCCAATTATGTCACCATTTTTTCCATTCACAATCATATAATTAGGTACATTTTGACCTCCTGGTAAAAAAAAATATATATACACATATATATATTTAATTATTAAAATATTTTTAAATTTTTAAAAATAATTTAAATTAATAATTTAATTATTAAAATAATAATTAAAATATCAAAATATACCTATATATCTATATCCAATGTTCAGATATATATATATCCAATGTTCAGAACTACCAATGATAGGAAAAACAGGTTGAATCTTTTGTTTTTTGAGAATGAAATGTTTACAATTAAAATGAATTCTGCACACTCTCCATCTATGCAATACAGTGTGCAGGTATACAACATGCTAGGTGGAGGTCTTCTGGCACAAGTGTTCCACAATGGCAGGGACAGCACACAGATGTCTTCACACAGGCCAACCACATGGGCCTCACTTGCCTCATCCAGAGCACCAATATTTGTGCTCTGAAAGGGCAAGTCTATTTAGAAGTCAGAGCAATCTAATTTCAGATGGAACTGTATCATAACAGGCAAAGGTTTCCTCACTCCTCCAGGAAAGGATGCACTATGGAGAGAAGCTTTTATAGCCAGTTGCCTCTGGGGTGCTTTATCACTGATTGATTGCAAGCCCTGTGCCTGGTATGAGCTGTGGTTTAGAGAAATCCTTTCTCCCACCACCCTTTCTCTTTAGGCTGGAGTCAGACTGCTAGAGGTGGCCCTCTTTAGAGTGTTGGCAGGCCACATGCTGCAGAACACCCTGCCTCAAGTTTGGGGTATAAAGGGGAAATGAGATGGGGAGGGGAGGTTAAAAGATATGTCACCTATAAATGTCTGGTCTCTTCCTGCTAAATTTGATGGTAAATACATATACTTTTAGAATAGCCTGTTCTTTTCTTTAAGCAGCTTTACTGAGATGTAATTCATAATGCCATATAATTCACCCACTTACAGTACACAATTCAATGATTTCTCATGTCCTCTCAGTTATGACCATCACCACAGTAAATGTTAGAACGTTTTCAACGTCTCAAGAAGGAACCCCATAATCTTTAGCTATCAATCCCTTAACCACTGTCCTGCCCCCAAAACCTAAGCAACCATTAATCCATTTTCTATCTCAAAGGATTTCCCTAAACTTTCATAGACAGAGAATTAATAGTGTATAGTCTCTTGTGACTGTACCCCTCACTTTACTAATTTTGTAATGTTTTCAAGGTTCACCCATGCTGTAGCATATATTCATTTTTTAGGGCTAAATAATATTCCATTATATGGATATACCATCCCATTTATCTCTTGACAGACATTTCGGTTGTTTCCAACTTTTGGCTTTTATAAATAATGTTCCTGAAAGCATTCATGTACAAGTATTTGTTTGGACATATATTTTTCATTATTCTTGGGTATATACCTAGGTGTTGAAAAGCTGAGTCATATGGTACTACATTTAACCATTTGAGAAAGTGCCAGATAGTTTTCCAAAGCAGCTATATCAGATTACATTACCACTAACAGTGTTCAAGGGATCCAATTTTTCCAAAACCTTACCAATACTCGTAATCTGACTTTTTTTTTAATGTTTATATTTGAGAGAGAGAGAGAGAGAGAGACAGAGAGAGAGAGCACAAGTGAGGGAGCAGCAGACAGAGAAGGAGACACAGAATCTGAAGCAGGCTCCAGGCTCTGAGCTGTCAGCACAGAGCCTGACACAGGGTTTGAACTCATGAACCATGAGATCATGACCTGAGCCAAAGTCGGACCCTCAATCAACTGAAACACCCAGGCAACCCTAACAAAATGGTCATTTGACTTTTTGATTCCAGCCATCCTAGTGGGAATGAAATGGTAGCTCACTGAGGTTTTGATTTGCATTTTCTGACGATTAATGATGCAATTTTTTTTTTCATGTGCTTTTGGCCATTTGCAGGTCTTTTTTGGAGAAACGTCTATGCAAACCCTTTGCCATTAAAAAAAATTTTTTTAAATGTTTATTTTTGAGAGAGAGAGAGAGAGAGAAAGCGAGTGGAGAGGGGCAGAGAGAGATGGAGAGAATACCAAGCAGACTCTGCCCTAACAGTACAAAGCCACATGTGGGGCTCGAACGCATGAACTGTGAGACCATAACCTAAGCCAAAATTGGGTGCTCAGCCAATGAAGCCTGTATTCAAGAAACAGTATTTTACCAGAGAATAATCTGTTAGGATTTTATCAGAGCCTGACTGCTCTAGAAGAGAAATAGCCACCTCCATTCCCCTGGAGCCATACTTTCTTGCCTAAGTGGGGAAAAGCGACTGAGAAGCACTGGTTTATTTCACAGTCTAGGCATATGAGTTCAACAAAAGATTGAGACCTAGGGACTATAGAAAGCTTCCCCTCCCTCCACAACTTATACCACTACATTACCAGAAGTCACTTACTAAAGTTCTTTTCACTTGGTTAATCATGTCCACCTTTCAATAAAAAAAACTATTATAAGGCATACTGAAAGGTAAAAAACAGTTTGAAGAGACAGAGCAAGCATCAGAATCAGAGTTATATATGTCAGGAATGCTGTAATTTTTTTAAAAATATGATAAATATGATAAGGCTATTAATGGGAAAGGTAAACAAGCAAGAATAAATGGATAATATATGCAGAGATAAGGAAATGCTAAGAAAGAATAAAAATGAAATGCAGGGCCACCTGGGTGGCTCAGTCAGTTGAGCTTTTGACTTCAGCTCAGGTCATGATCTCACGGTCCGTGAGTTTGAGCCCCGCATTGGGCTCTGTGCTGACAGCTCGGAGCCTGGAGCCTGCTTCAGATTCTGTGTCTCCCTCTCTCTCTGCCCCTCTCCTGTTCATGTGCAGTATGAAGAATGCCTTTAATGGTCCCATTAATAGACTGGACATGGCTGAGAAGAGACTCTCTAAGCTTCAGGATATAATAGAAAATCCCCAAACTGAAAAGCTTAGGGAAACAAGACTTGGAGCACTGGGGTGGTTCAGTTGGTCAAGTGACTGAGTCCTGATTTCAGCTCAGGTCATAATCTCACAGTTCATGAGATTGAGCCCCGTGTCGGGCTCCATGCTGACAGTACAGTGCCTGCTTGATACTCTCTATCCCTCTCTCTCTACTCCTCCCCTGCTCTCTCTCTCAAAATAAATTTCAAAAAGACTGAAAGCAACATAATAGAGCATCCAAAAACTATGGGAAAAACTATAAAAAGTGTAACATACAAATAATGGGAATACCAGAAGAAGAAGAAAGAGAGAATATAAGAGAAGAAATATTTGAAATAATAATGACAGAACTATTCTATTTAGTGTCAAGACACCAAAACACTGAACCAGAAAGTTCAAGGAACATCTAGCAGTATAAATACCCCAAACACTGTAACTACGCACATCATATTCAAACTTCAGAAAATGAAAGATAAAATCTTGAGAGAAAGTCAAAATTTTAGGAAAAAACATAGTGCCTATACAGGAGCAAAAGTAAGAATTACATACAACTTCACCTCTTTAACACAACAAGAGAGCGAAGAGAAATATTTCAAGTGGTGAAAGAAAAAATTCACCAACCTAGAATTCTGTATTCTATGAAATTATTTTTGAAAAGTCAAGGAGAAATGAAGACTTTACCAAACAAAAATTAATAAAATTTGTTGCTAGAAGACTGGCTTTGCAAGAAATACTAAAAGAAGTTCTTCAGAGTGAAGGAAAATGATAAAGGTCAGAAAATCAGATCTATATAAAGAAGGGAAGAGTGTTAGGGAATGAATAAGTGAAGATAAAATAAAAACTTTTATTTTTCTTATTCTTAATTCTCTAACAACAGTATGATCAAAATAATAATAGCAAAAATGTATTCCATTACATTCTTTTTATCTGTTGAACTATGCTTTACACATTAAGTGACATGATTGACAGCAATCTATCTATCTATGCTTATTCATAAGTGAAATGAAGGACAGTGAGGATACAAGGGACTACAGGGAGGAATCAGGATTATTTTAATATTATAAGGTACTTGCAATGACCATGGTATGGCAATGACATTTTAGATACAATACCAAAGGCACAATCTAATCAAGAAATAATTGATGAGTGGGACTTCATTAACATAAAAACATTCTGCTCTATGAAGGACAACGTCAAGAGAATGAAACAATAGTCAGATTGGGGGAAATAGTTGCAAAAGACAGATCTATGAAAGACTGTTTTCCAAAATATAAAAAGAACTCTTAATAAGAAAAATGAACAACTTGATTAAAAAATGGCAAAGGATGTAAACAGGCATCTCACCAAAGACACACAGATTCCAAGAAAGCATAGGAAATGATGTACAACATTGTAAGTCATTAGGAAATTGCAATGTAAACAACAAGAAACTCATATATACTTATTAGAATGGCTAAAGTCTCAAATACTAACAATACCAAATGCTGACAAGGATGTGGAACAACAAGAAATCTCAGTCACTGCTCTGGGAATGCAAAATGGTAAAGACACTTTGGAAGAGTATTTGACAGTCTTACCATACGATACAGAAATCATGCTTCTTGATATTTATCCAGAGGATTTGAGAACTAATGTCTAAACAAAAATCTGCACATGAATGCTTACAGCCAAACTGCCACAACTTGGAAGCAACCAAGATATTCTTGAACAGGTGAATGGATAAGCAGTGGTACATGCCAGCAGTGGAATACCACTGGGCACTAAACAAGAATGAGCTATCAAGCCATGAAAAGACATAGAGGCACCTTAAATGTATATTAATAAATCAAAGAAGCTGATCTTAAAAAGTTACCTACTATGTGATTCCAACTATTAAATAGTCTCAAAAAGGCAAAAGTATGGAAACAGTAAGATGGTTCCCAGAAGTTACAGAGAAAGGAGCGATGAAGAAGCAAAGCACAGAAAAATTTTAAGGCAGTAAAACTATTCCACATGATACTACAATGGTAATGAACCAAAATGTAAACTATGGACATAAGGTAATAGTGATGTGTCAATGTAGGTTCATTGATTATAACAAACATGCCATTATGGTGCAGAATTTCAGAGTCAGGGAGGTTTTACTTTTCTAAGTGCAGGGGGTATATGGAAGCTCCCTGTACTTTCCACTCAATTTTGCTGTGACATGTGCTCTTAGAAAATTGCTTATTAATTAGTTAAGCACCTGACTCTTGATTGTGGCTCAGGTCCTGAACTCATGGTTTGTGAGACTGAGCCCCACATCTGACAGCACAGAGCCTTCCTCGGATTCTCTCTCTGCCTCTCCCCTGCTTGCATGTCTCAAAATAAATGAATAAACTTAAAAAAAAGTTGTTTATTTTTTTAAAAAGAAGTGGTGAGGGAAGGTTGCTTATACCAATCTCTGCCCTCCATATTCCCCAAATTCCCCTAATAAAGCCCACCAAGTCTATAAATCTTGTTTTTTTAAGTTTATTTATTTTTTTGAGGGGGGGTGTGAAGGCAGAGAGAGAGAGAAAATCTCAAGTGGGCTCCACACTGTCAGTGCAGAGCCTAACGCAGGGCTCAAACTGGCAAACCCTGAGATCATGATGTGAGCCAAACCAAAAGTTGGACACTTAACTGACTGAGCCACCTAGGCGCCTGAAGTCTATGGATCTTCTTAGCTAAGAGTACCTGTGCTGATGTCATATTGCTTAGGATCTTGAGCTGGAGGCCTTTTAAGTGCCCAGGGCCTAAGAATTTTCAAAGTTCTATGAGGATTTTTAAAAACAGGAGAAATAGGGGCACCTGGGTGGCGCAGTCGGTTAAGCGTCCGACTTCAGCCAGGTCACGATCTCGCGGTCCGTGAGTTCGAGCCCCGCGTCGGGCTCTGGGCTGATGGCTCAGAGCCTGGAGCCTGTTTCCGATTCTGTGTCTCCCTCTCTCTCTGCCCCTCCCCTGTTCATGCTCTGTCTCTCTCTGTCCCAAAAACAAATAAACGTTGAAAAAAAAATTTAAAAAAAATAATAAAAAAAAAAACCAGGAGAAATAAAGTAAAACACAAAACAAAACGACCCCCCAAAACAAATTACTAGCTCCAAATGTCAATAATATCAATTCCAATGATAATAGTATAATCAAGTATTCTCTATGAAGTAATTCATTACACCCTCACAACTCTCTGTGATAGGTAAAGTACCAGTATCATCCTGTCTTGTGAACAAGGAAACAAAAGCATAGAAAGGTTGATGAATTTGTCCAAGGTCTCAAAGGTGGTTAACAGTAGTACTAGGATTCAAACTCGGCAGTTAGACTCCAAAGTCCTGCTTGACTAAAACCCATATTTGACATAATGTAAAAATTATATTTAATGTGGAACTTGGGATTCTTTTGCTATGTCTGAGTTCATGTGTGTGTGTATGTGTGTGTGTGTCTGTGTGTTGGAGGCGAAGGTGTACAAAACGAGATTCTGAGACCTAAGAAGCATTCTTAACTTCAGGTCTTGCCCCTTTCTTTCCTGACTCTCAGTTTCCACAGTGTGAAACAGGAAGGGCCACTATTTCAGACAAATGATTGAATAAAATGTAGGTTGTACCAAATACGGACTATTAAGCAACTACTCATAAGAACCAAGCAACCAACTGAGGGAGATTTTTGCAATCCTACCTCTGATAAGGAATTAATATCCAAAGAATTCATACAACTTAGTAACAACAAAACAACCTGATTAAAAAAAAATGGGCAAAGGATCTAAGTAGACATTTTCCCAAAGAATACATACAAATGGCCAATAGGCATATGAAATGATGTTCAACATAACTAATTATTGGGGAAATGCAAATCAAAACCACAATGAGATAGCATCTCATACCTGTTGGAATGGCTATTATCATAAAGACAAGAAGTAGTAAATGTTAAAGAAGATGTGGGGAAAAGAGAACCCTTGTACTCTGCTGGTGGCAATGTACACTGAGTGTAGCTGCTATGGGATACACTATGGAGATTCCTCAAAAGATTAAGAAAAGAACCACCATACGATCCAGCTATTCTATTTCTGGGTATTTATGCCAACCAAAAATGCTGATTTGAAAATATATATACATTTCTGTGTTCACTGCAGCATTATTTACAACAGTCAAGAAATGGATATGTCCATTGACGGAAGAATGGACGTGCACACACACACACACACACACACACACACACACACACTGGAATACTACTCAGCCACAAAAAAATAATGAAATCTTGCCATTTGCAACAACATGGATTGATCTCCAAGGTATTATGCTAAGTGAAATAAGACATTCAAGGAAGGGCCATGGCAGGGTGGGGAAAATAGTTGAAGGGGATCAACTATAAGGTGATGGATGGTAACTAGACTTTTAGTGGTGATCCCTGCATAAAGATGTCTAATTATAATGTACACTTGAAACTATATAATGTTATATACCAATTTTATCTCAATTTAAAAAAATTTGTAAATAATTCCATATGTCTCCAAAACCAGGAAAATAATACATTTTCATTAATTAACCACTGGATACACATCTATAATGCCTTTTCTACATTTTCTACTGCTTATACTTTGTCTCTTCACATGACCCCTTTGTATTATTTTCTACAAAGAAATAGGATGATTCAGATTTGAACCAAGCATGGATGAGCAAACTTTGTTTTTTATAATTGTTACTTTTTCAAAGTTTCTTTCAGGCTTGCAACTTATCAGCACGTTGGGCAAAATTATTTCCAAATTATCCAATTTGAAAAATCTTTTATCAAGTTTCTACCACATACGAGCTCTAAGAATTCAAACAACTATTCACAGATTAATCCTTTGGCTGCATACGTTTCAACCTTGCTTCTCCTCCACTATTCATATCCTTCCAGCACCAGGTACCAAGGACAAGTTCACAAAGCAATGCATCTGCCATTCCTGCCCTAGGAGTGTTCCTGGAAGTCATTCCCACAGTGAGTTGACTATAACTTAACTATACATGGAAATTACTGAGTACTATATAAATACAGATCACTAAACTCACGCTCAAATATAATGTGGTAACCTTATAAGTCAGACTCTCCCCCTCCTCCATGTTTTACTGGTTTTTGTTGTTGTTGTTATTCTTTTTGATCATTTATTCATTTATTTTTTAACTTTTGTAAGCTGTCTCTGTGCTAAGGATAAGCCTGAGGTATAAACCTGAGGTCTTCTCAGTTCTCTTCTGAGCCTGTGTCTTTTCCTGGGCATGCACAGTCACTTTAAAATTTATGCACTTGTGTCTGGATGTCGTAGTCCTAAATGTCTGGTTCCCAAATGGAGAAAAAAAAAATGAAATATTAGGGGTATGGCATCAGCCCCTTAAATCCTCTAGAAGTTGCTTCAGTCAAAAGGCGGGGGAGGAGAATGCAATGGGGAATAGGTGCAACAACAATGGATGCCCCCACTTCATCTGTACCTCCATGATGAAAATTACCAATCAGTTATCAGAGATTTTTTTTTTAAGTTTATTTTGAGAGAGCAAGAATGGGGGAGGTGCCAAGAGAGAGGAAGAGAGAGAATCCCAAGCAGGCTCTATACTGTCAGCACAGAACCAGATGCAGGGCCTAAATCTGTGAACTGTGAGATCATGACCTGAGACGAAATCAAGAGTTGGATGCATAACCGACTGAGACATCCAGGTGCCCCCAGAGAAGAGGTCTTTGATATGTGGAGAAAAGGGTTCTTTTTGCTTATCCACAAGTCATGTACAACTTGCTCCAGGAGCATGTATGAAGCTGTCTGCCATGGGGCTGGAGGCAGAAGATGGTAGCTGTTACTTTGTAACAGTTGCAACTGACTGAAATTAACCAAAATTTACTGCCCAGTAAATTTTCACCAAAATTTTTGCCACAATTTACTGTCCAACTTCCTGTGGAAGTTGCAAGTCTTCAATATAATTCAGTTACAAAATTATGACATTGGACAGATTCTGTGAGTGCCAATTAATGTCTCGGTGGGAAGACAGATTCCTGATGATTCCTACTCTGCCATTTTCCCAGAATCCTCTACAATCCATTTTTAGTTAAGTTTTACACACAGTGAGAGATATGAATTGAGCTGCTGTTTTTGCTTTTCCTCTCTCTCTCTCTCTCTCTCTCTCTCTCCCTCTCCCTCTCCCTCTCCCTCTGTCTGTTTTTGCATAAGGATATCTAATTGTTCCAGGAACATTTGGTGAAAAGACACCTTTGTACATAGAAGTGCTTTGCATCTTTCTAAAAAATCAGTTGACTACACAGATCCCTGACTGGTGAACATATGGGACATTTGGGGGAGAGTGGAGTGATTAGAGAGGGCATGGAAACTCCCATTCCCCATACCTTGCCCTACACATTTCTTTGATGTGGCTATTCCTGAGCACTGAGGACAAAACTGGAATTTCTGGCAAGGCTAAGAAGCACCAGGAAAGAAAATTAATGACAAAGGGTTAAGGGCCTAGAGAGGAGTCTGATCCTTGAGACTCCATGCATCCTGACCAGACCCTGACATCTGCCCTGAAGTAGATGTTAAGGTTAACCTCACAATATAAATCCTAACATGGATGACCAATCCTAGAAAAAATTTTAACAGGCCTAGAAGAAAACAATTAGAGGAAAGAAACAAATTTAACAAAATCTCGCAGTAGAATTTAAGGACTACCAGAAAGTAAGATTTAATGTGCAACCTTCAGTTCACCATCTCTTTTTTCACAAGTTCCAAAAAGATGCTACATAAAGAAAACATTGTATATCTCCCAAGAAAAAGCTTATGAGGTATTGAAGAGAAAATCTCTTCTCCTTAGAGCTTACTCTTAAGACAGCTTAATTCCAATAAATCGGACCATAAATGCAAACTGGGAACCAGGTAACCACACAAAGGACAATTTGAGACAACGTGGATGACTCTCATGAGGCAGTTGGTGGTTTTCAATATCTAGAAAAAATATTCTGTCTTTGCAAACAGGGCTCAACAGACATAGTATAGAAGAGTTCAAATTATCAGTCAACTAAGGGAAAGGTTAAGGCTGTAAAAAGGAGTGACAGTGGGGAAAAAAAGGAGAAAATGAAAACAGCAGGAAAAAGGAGATGAAGTAGAGGCACCAAAACTGGAATCACAGTCCTGGTTGGAGGTAGGATGCATCACATAGTAAAAAGATCCTGGGATAGAAGTCAGATGACCAACGTTTGAATTCTGAGTTCTGCACCTTTTAGTTACATAATGTTGGACCCATTGCTTAATATTTTAATCCTTATTATTCCCATCTGTAAAATGGGAAAATTACACCTTTTACAAAGGATTATGTAAAGAATGAATTATGAACATATGTGAATCAAACATGCAAAGAAATTATTCAAATCAATTTGCCATATATGTGAGGCTCTACTTCTAGATTTTCTGTCCTATTCCACTGACCTACATGCCTCCACTTTGTTGATGACTATACACAAAACTAGTGTGAATTTCCCAACTTCTTTCTTTTTCAAAGATGTGTTAGCTATCCTTTGCCTTTGCATATGGATTTTACACTTAAAATGCAAATTTCTAGAAAAATCCTTCTGGAAATTGTATTATTTGCATTGAATCAATACAACAATTTGAGAAGAATGGTCATTTCAAAAATGTGGCTCTTCTAGTCCATGAACATGGTATTCTACTTCACTTATTTGGATCTTTCTTTTATTCCTTCTTTAATATTTTGTAGTTTTTATATGTTTAACTTTATTTAAAAAATAGCCAAACTGTTTTTATAAAGATGGTTATAGCATTTTGCTTTTCCACTACAATATACGAGCACTTAACAACAAACAACTTTGACAAATGATAGAAATGGGAGAAATTTAGAAAACTCCATTCTTATATTAAATAATGATACACAATAAGCATGATCCAATGTGTAGTTCTGGCTGTGTCAACTAACAAGAATATACAGGTTACAAAGGGGAACCAATCTAATGTAAACACACCAGAAAAAGAAAGTACAGTGGGGAAGATCTATTATAGGAATACAGACTGAAAAAACTGGAAATATTCAGAGTATAAAGAGATAATGACTATGAGAGATTACAGAAATGGTAAAGAATAACAGACCAGGTAAACAGAACATAAACTTGTTCCACAAATCCTGCAATATTATGTTGCTCTGAGACTCAAGTAAGGTATCATCACAAAAAGAGCAGAATGTATATTACAAAGTAAGTAATCAAGCTGCAGATAAAAGGAATCATCAAACTGTAATTTTTTTCCCACCCTAACCATAGTCAGTTGATGGGATGAAAGATATGGAAAATCCTTCAGGAAGATATGGAGAATTTATTTCTTCAATCCAGTCAGACAGTTGGGTATGGGGATGTTTCCCATTCAATGAACTGACTTTTGATATTAAAAAAAACTTTGGGAACCCAGTATTCTGAGACAATATCCTGCTCAGAAGACCATACATGCTCATCAGTGTAACTGGATACCTGAGTGCTCTAAACTTCAAACTGTAGGAAAAAGTAAGAAGTTGCTGTTTCATTTAAGGGAATATAAGAATTCAGATGCAGTGAGCCATGTGCATGGGACAGATGGCTTCTCAGGAGTATACTCATCTCCTGTTAGTAGAGTTCTTTGAGCTCTGTAAAATAGCAGATTCTGAAGCACTAGGAACCAGTTCAGTGAAAAGAAGCTCAAATGTGCATAAGAAAATCACAGAGATGGAAATAATGTCTCATGTTTCTATAGCAGAGCAAATATTAAGATGTATTTGAATTATCAAATAGTGGTCAGGACCAAAAGAAGCCGAATTAACTGAAGCAAACTATTCACCTAAACAAGGTACACCTATAACTCAGTTATAGAGATAAGCCAACATATGAATCCAAGAACTATTTTTCTTGCTATTTAGATACATTTGGGAGCAAATTAAAAATCTATCCAGATCTATGAAAATGTATTACTTCATGAAATATCTCAAAGTTGTAATATGACTTCACAGCTCTTATGTAACCCTGAGTTAGAATTGTGAATATCCTAAGTGTAAGCTTCTTTTTTTTAATTTTAATTTTATTTTTGAGAGAGAGAGAGAGAGAGAGACAGAGAGACAGAGAGCGAGCGCAGGGGAAGGGCAGAGGGAGGGGGAGATACAGAATCCAAAGCAGGCTCCAGGCTCCAAATTGTCAGCACAGAGCCCGATGCAGGGCTTGAACTCACAAACCGCGAGATCATGACCTGAGCTGAAGTCAGACGCTTAACCGACTGAGCCACCCAGGAGCACCATCCTAAGTGTAAGCTGCTTGATGGCAAGGACTATGTGTTTGTATTCCTGGCACCTAGTATAATGCCTGACATACAACAAGTAGTTTATAAATTAATGAAGAAATGAATAATGAATATCCCACAGTTTTTTTTTTCCATACCTTTTTTAAAAAATTCTAAATTGATTTATCTGTTTTTGAGGGGAAGGAGGGGAAGAGAGGGAGAGAGAGAGAAAATCCCAAGCAGGGTCCACACTGTCAGCACTGAGCCCAATGTGGGGACTCAAACTCACAAAACCTGAGGTCATTACCTGAGCTGAAATCAACAGTTGGTTGCTTCACCGACTTAGCCACACAGGCGCCCCACTCCACAAGTCTTGAGAATAAATATACATGAGCAAGCAAAAACTAAAGCAATAAATGGAGCTTGCGGAGGGACACATAATTAAGCTTGGCAAATTAATTATATTTATCAATTCTTTCTACAGAAAACCTTCTAACATGAGAAGAAAGGAATTTAAGCTATTAAACAACACGACCAAAGAGAATGAGAGAAAAGAAAGTAACGGGTAAGGAATTTCAAACAATTTTTGGAAAAGAGAAAGTATGTAGAGGGTACGTTCTCGTTAAAACATGGTGAGTGAACATCTACATTTATCCTCAATCAAAATGAGTACAAAACAATATGAATATGCTAACTCATCAGGGCAAAGATAATGCCAACAAAACAAAATAAAACAAAAAACAAAAAACGAAAAAACCCAAACCACAACAGTCAACAATGTGAACATATTCTAGAAGCAGAAAAATAGATGAAGATGCTAACAAGACTGAGAACACAAAATACTAACAACTTAAAAAAGGCTGTCCACAATTAAAAGCATCAGATACCTTTGGAGTGGAAGTATGAGATGGTAGCTAAAACCAGAACAATGGTTGAAAGTCTGTATAAGGAATGCTTAAATGTCCAGATTCTCTTAGTCATTCTCATCCCAACCCACAAGACCATAGTTTTATTGTATAAAGAAACTGAATCAGGGTTCAAACCTAAAAAAAAAATAAATAAATAATAGAAGGTGGGGAGAAGTGCCATATGAAAACAAGACAGGCTGAGATAAAGTCTACATGCTGAGGATTCTGCTTCCCTTGTTTATGACACAAAGATGGTAGCTAAGTTTAAACCTCCACAAACAGCAGAAGAGTGGAGGATACCTTTTTCCCTTAAAAAGTTTAAAAGGTCATGGGGTGCCTGGGTGGCTCAGTTGGTTAAGCATCTGACTTCAGCTCAGGTCATGATCTCGCGGTCTATGGGTTTGAGCCCCACATCAGCCTCTGTGCTGACAGCTCAGAGCCTGGAGCCTGCTTCAGATTCTGTGTCTTCTTCTCTCTCTGCCCCTCCCACACTCACACCCTGTTTCGCTCTGTCTTTCAAAAATAAATAAACGTTAAAAAAAAATTTAAAAAAAAAGTTTAAAAGGTCACAGAAAGACACATATCAACATATTAATGTCCACATATTAACATTTGGGTATTTCCCAGTGAAAAGCTCATACTTTTCTAGTCAAAAAGCTCTTCTAATCAACTAATCAACTTTTTACATTTTCTTTTTTTTTTTAATTTATTTTGAGAGAGGGAGCATGTGTGTGCACATGTGTATGAGTGGGGGAGGGGCAGAAAGACGGAAAGAGAAAATCCCAAGCAGCCTCTGTGCTGTCAGTGCAGATCCCAACGTGGGGCTCAAACTCACAAACCCTGAGATCATGACCTGATTTGAAATCAAGAGTCGACTGAATCTTAACTGACTGAGCCCCCAGGGTGCCCTAACTTTTTACACTTTCAATCTTAAATATGAATGGACTTTCAAATATCGACAGACACTGAAGAAAGCATCCAATATGAACAACAGAGAGGAAAACAAAATGAAAAAGAAATTCAGGGTAAACATACAATGCAGCAAACAGAAGAAAAGTTAAAAACAAAAAATAAAATAAAACCAAAAAAACCTCAGCAGCAACAAGCACCCTAAAACAGTAAATTCCTTTCACATGAACATTTAGAGGCCATGGTAGGGTTGATATTTTCCTTGTTTCAATGTTGTTGTGTTTCAGGAAATAGAGGCCCAAGGAGATAGAGAAAGGTGGGGGGGACAGCGGGTTGGTGGAATAGTCAGAACACACAGAGTATTTATCAATTAAGTTTGTCATCTTCTATGGTGTGGTTTGTGGCACCCCCAAACAATGACAATAGTAACATCAAGGATCTTTGATCAAAGATCACCATAATCAAACATGATTATAATGAAACATTTTGAAATATTGTAGGAATTACCAAAATGTGACACGGAGACATGAAGTGAGCAAATGCTGGTAAAAAATGGCACTGATACATTTACATGACATAGGTTGCCCAAAATCTTCAATTTGTAAAAAATATACTGTGAAGCACAAAAAAGCAAAGCACAATAAAATGAGGCATGCTTGTATAGCTAGAACAATAGTGGCTATGAGTTGGTAAATACTGAAGCTGATAAAGAGTACATGGGGATTCATTATACTATTGTCTAGTTTTGTACATATTGAATTTTTTCCATAATAAAATATTAAAAAGAAGACCAGAAAATAAGGAAAAAACAAAAGCTGGGGAATCAGGAACTTGAGAATGCAATAGAGCAGAATGGATGACAGGTGTGCACCATGTCCAAAGAAAAAGCAGTTGAAATTAAAGTAAAACAGAGGTCTGTGGAAAGGGGACCTCCAGGAATATGAAAAAAATACATACATATATATTTTATGTGCTTGTATGACATTTTGGAAGTTGACAGATCTGTTGGAATCTTTGAATACAAATTATGATGGTTTCATTGAAAAACAAAAGATTGAAAAAAGGAAATAATTATAATATAAAAAGTGGACCAAGAAAGAAGCAGTCTACTACTTAATCTTTTAGAGAACAATATTTAATTTATTTAGCCCATGGTGAATCCTAAAGACACAGATAGTGAATTACCAGATAATTCAAACACTGGAAAGACAGTGGAAGAAAAATGGTGACAAGAGGTGTTTAAATTACTGCTCTTTTACTTTTTAGTTTTGTGATTTGGACAAGGGACTTCTTCCAAATCTGTTTACTCATCTATAAAATGGAATCATTTTAGTATCATCATTCTTAAGAGAACTGTTGAAAGAATTAAAGCTAATATATCTAAAATATATGCCTTATATATAAAATGTAATATGCAGCTAATAAAAATGACATATTTTAGTTACTGATTGGAGAGATATTCTAACAATAATGTTCAATAAAAAATCATAGTACATAAGACTATATATAATATGGCCCTAATTAAATAAAATTGCCTACCTATTCATCTCCATTTCTCACTCTTTCTCCTTCTGTCTCTACCTCTGACCTCTTATTGACCTAAGTAAAGAAGTTACCTAAAGAGAAAGTTATCAAAACACACTTAGTAATGGTTATTTCTACATAGTGAGAATTTAGTTTTTACTTATTTAAAATTTTTTTCTTGTTTGATTTGTTACAATAATCATTTTTCCAAAGCAATACAAGATCTTTAAATTAGTGAAAACAAAGGAAAATAAAACAACTTAAAAAGACAAGATTAAAGCATGGGGTAAAGTGATGCTGATTGAAATTAGCAGATGACAGCATTACATGTAAGCTATAGAGAAAAATGAAAACAATTTACTTGTTAGTATACTTGGATTATAGCATTTTTCTTTCTGGTTTTATTATATAGTATTATACTTTTTTTCATATATATGTATGTATATTTTATAAGTTCTTACTCACATTAAGCCAAAATCTACCTCCCTATTAAGTTTCATTTCTTGATAATAGTTTTGCCCCCTGAGGCCACAAAGACAAAAGTCTAATTCCTTTCAAACATGACAGATCTTTAAATATTTAAAGACTTGTTCCCCCTATGTCTTCTCTTTTTCAAATTCCTATAGGCTTCATAAGATCAAGCACCATGTCTTATTCATCTTTGTATTGCCGGCAGGTCTGAAATAATGTCTTAAATATAGTAGGCAATCAATAACACAGGCATTTGTAGAGATGAATATGAAATACTCTCACTATTCTGGTCACCCTTTCCCAGCTATGTTTTCATTTGTTAACATACTTCCTATAATATAACTTTTAGTCCCCTCTCAGTTCCTCATGCTCCTTATCTACAATGACCTTTCTAAAACTCTACTCCAACCATTCCAGTTCTACCTGGTAAATTCAGACATTCCACTCTGTAATGCCCCACTTTTTGGTCCAGTTGTTCACTTATACCCACTGTATCTTCACTATCACATCAGGACCTTTCCGTCAATTGACCACACTACTTTCACTATATCCACAACATCCTTCCTGTCTTCATGCCTTTCCTCACCTTGCATGGATTTCCCAGTCCACACATCAACTTTGCTCTTATTAACATCACATAATTTCCTTGTCCCACAGTCCACCTGTCACAAGCTGGTAAAAAAAAAAAAAAAAAATCTTGGATAGATCCAACCAAAAGACTTTTCTAAGACTGTACCCACACTACTAGGTGTTGCTGGGGAAATTGTACCTTTGCCAGAATACCAGTTCCACAACAAATCTAAAATTGCTGTTCTCAAATGGATACTCAGTGTGCTGCAGTCAATTATGCCACACTAATCTCATTATCTCACTCCCCTTTCAGCAATATTTCACACTGTGTAGACATCCATCAACATTCGCCCCTCTATTTTTCCATTTCTCTAAGCACCTAACTGTCTTTCCCGTTTCCAAAAAAATTAAACTCATCTTCTTTCCACCCTAAAAAACATAGATATTCTCAATAATACCATATAGCCATAAAAAAGGACGAAGTTATTTACACATACAAAAAAAAAGAATAAATAAGTGAACCTCTGCTTAGGTCCATAAGGACAAAATAAAAAACAATGCAGATGTTTATACTGTGTAGCATCTGTGTAAAAAATATGTATCTGTTGGATGCCTGGGTGGTTCAGTAGGTTGAGCATTTGACTTCAGCTCAGGTTATAATCTTGAGGTTTGTGGGTTCAAGCCCCACATCAGGCTCTGTGCTGACAGTGCAGAGCCTGCTTGGAGCTCTCTCTCTGCTCCTCCCCCCCTCAAAATAAATAAACTTAAAAAATATGAATTTGCTTGAAAATGCACACAATTTCTGTGAAAAAATTAAAAACAACGTATAGTTTCCAGAAAAAAGTGAGTGAAAATATTTTTCAAAATACATACTCATATAGATTTAGAAGTTTGAACAAAGTGAAAGTGTGGTCTTAAAGTGATGTACAAACCAGACTTGTACATCTAGTCATGTATGTGCCTTTCATGCTTTAAAACCCCACACTGAGGAGGCTAGCAGGCAGAGGGAATGGGGGTTATTGTTTAATGTTTGGGATGATGAGTGAGTTCTGGAGATGGATGGTGGTGATGTACGCACAACATGAATGTACTTAATATAACTGAACTATAAACTTAAAAATGGTTAAAATGGTAAATTTTCTCATGTATATTTCACTGTAATAAAAAAACTCTTGCGATACTAACAAATAAAAAACATAAAACACCTTCCAGTGCCTTCTTACTGCTATTCTGATGAAGAAGACCCCATATAATACACCCATAACTAACTCCATTCTGTCTTGAGACTCTATTTTATTAGCTTAAAAATATTCATATGACCTGGCCTACTTTTAGTTCCTCAAAGGCTTAGTAGTCTCTTTTGCTCTCAGACTTAGCACATAAAATTTCTCTTCCTGGAATGCAAATAATATCACTTACTCACAGGATGCCCTTTCTGTCCTTTGTGACGTGAATGTTCACTCTGTTAAACTCTGCCGTAATATCCTTTACTTCCCTTTTATGACACTCACCACAACTGTTATTATCTGGTTAGTGTTTGTTTGACTTGAGACCTCAGTGAAGGTTGGAACCATGTAGGTGTTGTTCTGTAATGCATATCTGATGCCTAACACATAGCAGTGCAAATAACAGATACCCTATAAATATTTTTTGAATGAATGGGTTAATTCAAAATTAAACCCACTCCAGATATAGTCTAATCAATGAGTGGAGTAGAACCATCCCTTACCTGGAATGTTAATCTGAATAGTATGTCTCAGTATTACCTTATTTTTACCAGTTATGACAGACCGGTGGCTTCAGCTTAGCCTATGTTTATTCAAAACCAGAAGTCTTTTTGAACTAAACTAGTGATAATAGGTGAGGATTTCTCAAATCCCTTCCACACAAAGCAGACTTTCTAAGCATAAGTGCAAAATTTGTCCTATTAATTTTTAACTAATTATTTTTCAAACTTATCTCTGCCATCCAGTATATTCACCATTTCTCTCAGATTTTAGCCATTTGCAAATGGAATAGAGCTGACCTCTATTTAGCTCATAGATAAGAACATTAAATGTCACAGTGCTGAGGACAAAATACAGTGCAATTCCATAAGAGACATTTCTTGAAGCTGGCAAGACCTATTAATTAACACTTGTGGAAAATGGCTACAAATACCTTTAATATGTATTGACATCCAGCATTTTCTCTCTCATAAAAATTTAGACAACTATTTCTCCTAAGAGGTAGAAATGGCACAAAATATCAGCAGTAATGAAACTTTAGAAAATTTGATAGATTTTCATAAAAATATGCTGAGATATTCTTAACCTTTAAGCATGACATCAGGGAGGACAAATTTGTCTTCCCATAGTGTGCATTTGAAGGTGGCTGCCGATAAGAGAATGCTTCGCTGGATTATATATGTGTCCCCTTTCCTGTGGAAAAGAACATTTATTAAAGTTGCCATTTCTGAGGTCTTTCTTACTGCCAGGAAAAGTGAAAAAAAAAAAAAAAAAAGGCAAGATGAAGTCAGATACAGCGCAAGCCATTTAATGTTGCCAGGTGCCTAGAAAGTGACAGAGTGTGACTGGGTGATCTGTTAAAGTCTTTCCTAGCTCTAATGTGCTAATGGTTGATGACTGAATGTGCTGCCTATCCAAATCATATTTGTATTTATAGCTTCCCCTAACTATAATGCAGTACAGTGAATGATGTAAGAGATTGTGCATATGGGATGTTCTGGTTGAGTAATACTTTCTCTGTGCCTCTCAAGTCAAACCAGGTAGCTAGACTTCTCATCTCCAAACTACATTTGCAGTAGTATACTTCTGTTTGTGATCTCATATGTATCCAATAAACTTTATCAAGATTAAGTTGTATTTTTGCTCAAGCTTCATTTAACTTAATTTGAATACAGCCATGATATTTCAAATATAAAATATGGGTCTAGAACTGACGATCTAACCATAATGTGCTTTCTGCACAATTATAGTGTGAAAATGACATCTTTATGAAATCGAAACATTATGGACAAAACTTAACATTCCAAACTAACTTAAAATGCCAGGAAATGCCTTGATCTGAATCATAGTTTATGATACCATACTGGTTTCAAGGTAAAGAAGTAAAGGAATAACATAAAATTTTTGAAATGGAATCTGGAAGAAAATGTCTTTTGAGAAGCATAGTAATAATCTTGAAGTGACTTTCTCTAGTAAATAGGAAATAGAACAAAATCTCCCCAATCATAAAGCATTCCCAAAATGTCATTTTTTCTTTGCAACAGCATATATATTAATAATCAAGAAAGGGCCAGTTATACACTTCTGTTCTCATATGACAAATCCTAATCAGAAAAGATGAAATTCTCTGACTCTAGGATTTCTTAGTCCCCTAAAGATAAATCTAATTAATATGTTTGTTTTATGTAAGCAAACTTTTGGCATTTATAGTCGGTAATAATTGTGACTAAGAGCTTCCTAACAATATGTAGCATCATGTCTATTTGGCATTATATCTTAAAATTATTTATTATTATTTATGTATAGAAAGACATGATGACATGTTCTAGTCACAGGACTAGAATAATCTTGAAATTCATATGGAACCACAAAGGACCTCAAATAGCCAAAGGAGTCTGGAGAAAAAAGAACCAAATTTCAAGATACAGTACAAAGATATAGTATTCAAAGAGTATGGCAGTGGCACAAAAACAGACACTTAGATTAATGGAACAGAGTAGAGAGCTCAGAAATAAACCCACACTTATACAGTCAATTAGTTTACAACAAAGGGGGCAAGAATATATGATAGGGCTAAAGACAGTCTTTTCAATAAATGGTGTTGTGAAAACTGGACAGCTACAAGCAAAAAAAAAAAAATAGAAAGAAACTGGACCACTTCCTTGTACAATACACAAAAATAAAATCAAAATGGATTAAAGACCTAAATGTGAGACCTGAAACCATACAACTCCTAGAAGAAACATAAACAGTAATCTCTGAGACATCACCCTTAGCAACGTATTCATGGATGTGACTCCTAAGGGCAAGGGGAAAAAAAGCAAAAATGAACTATTGAGATTACACCAAAATAAAAAGCTTTTGGAAAGCAAAGGAAACCAGTAACAAAACAAAAAAGCAACCTATGAGCAGAGAAAGATATTTGCAAATGATATATCTGATAAGGAGTTAATATACAAGACATAGAAAGGACTTATAAAACTCAACACTGGAAAAGCAAACAATCTGATTAAAAAATGGGTGGAGGATCTGAATAGACATTTTGCCAAAGAAGACATACAGATGGCCAATAGACAGATGAAAAGATGCTCAATTAACACTGCTAATAATCAGGGAAATGCAATTCTCCAAATCATATTTGTATGATTCTCCAAATGATATGATTCTCCAAATCCTATGTGTATTTACAGCTTCCTCTAAACATAACCCAATCAGAATGGCTAGTAGCAAAAGATAAGTGTTGGCGAGGATGTGGAAAAAAGGAATCCTTTGTGCACTGTGACTGGGAATGTAAAATAGTGCAATCACTATGGAAAACAATATGGAGGTTCCTAAAAAAATTAACAAGAGAAATACCATATGATCCAGTAATTCCACTACTGGGTATTTACCCAAAGAAAACAAAAACACTAATTCAGAAGATATACGTATCCCTATGTTTATAGTAGCATTATTTACAATAGCCAAATTGGAAGCAACCCAAGTGTCCACTGATAGATGAAAGGATAAAGAAGATGTGGTATATAAACACAAAAAAATCATCATCAGTCATAAAATGGAATGCTATTTTGGCATTTATGGCAACATGGATGAACCTAAAGGGTATTATGCTTAGTGAAATAAGTCAGACAGACAAAGACAAATGCCATATGGTTTAACTTATATGTGGAATCTAAAAAACAAAACAAATGAACCAACAGACAAAGCAAATTCTTAAATACAGGGAATAGACCAGTAGTTGCCAGAGGGGGAGTGGGTGGGGATCTGGGTGAAATAAGTGAAGGGGATTAAGAAGTACAATATTCCCGTTACAGAATAAAACATGGAGATGAAAAGTACAGTACAGGGAATATAGTCAATAACATAATAATATTGTATGGTGACAGATGGTGACTACACCTCTTGTGGTGAACACTGTACAGAATTGTTAAATTACTATGCTGTACAACTAAAATTAATATATCATTGTATGTCAACTATACTTCAATAATTAAAAATTAATTATTATAATCAATGATGTATGCTGAATTTTATCAAGTTACATCTCAGCATAAATGGAGATGATATAATGAGTTTTTCCTTTTCATTATTAACATGACTATATTAATACATTTTCTAATATTAAACTATACTTGCTGATATGAATCCCATTTGCATATGGCTAACATACTAGGTATTTTAAGAAGTTTCTGGTTTATACTAATATTGAAGATTCCTACATTTACAATCTTAAGTAAAAATAGGTCTGTGTGTGTGTGTGTGTGTGTGTGTGTGTGTGTGTGTATGATACTGTGTGACAGTATCAGTGTTCATCTGACTTCATACAGTTTGGAAGGGCTCTTTCTATCTCTGTTCTCTGCAGTCCTTTAAAAAGCACCAGAACACCATGACTACATAGGGTTATTTAAAAAACTTGTAGAAGGATAAAGGAAAACACACACACACGGAAAAAATGTACGGGACTAAGGGACTCATATCACAAAGAGCTGATTTCTATAACATATAAGATTTCCAGTATATCAGTAAGAAAAAAAAAAAACAGCCAGTAAGTTTAGTAGAATAAAAGGTAAAAAACATAAACACAACAAAAAGGAAAAAAGTACAAATGACTCTTACATGTATGAAAAAATGCTCAATTGCATTTAGTAACATGAGAATACAAATGTGTATAACAACTACCGTCACATTTCATCAGCAAAATGAAATAATTTCTATTTGAACATGGTGGCAAGGTGTGGGGAAACAGACAATCTTATTGCTGGTGGGAATATAAATTGGTATAACTATGGTGGAGCATAGTTTGAAAAAATCTAAAAAATATACAAATACATTGTACCAGCAACTCCTCCTCTATAAATTTATCTTGCAGACTTACTGCTATGTGTGTGACATGAAATATTAAAATAGCTTGTAATTATTGAGTACTCACTACATGCCACTCACTGTTCAAACCTTATAAATATTAGCTAATGTAAGTCTCCTAATAACTCTTTGAGCCAGGAATAATTATTTTCTCTTTTTAGAACTAAAGATGCTAAGGTATGGGGAGGTAAAGTTACTCTTGTAAAATGAAACATGGTAAGTACTGGATAGGAATATAAAAGACAGGTGGCCCAGTTCTAGTTTTGCATGCTCTTTGCCAATACAAAGAGAGGCTCTTTGCCTCTCAAAATGTGCAAGGGTATTCACTGCTGTATTGGACCCAACAGCTATTTACCACAAAGGACTATTAATGGTAGACTAAATAAATTATAGTACATTTAACAAAAAGAGGGGCACCTGGGTGGCTCAGTTGCTTAAGCGTCAGACTTCAGCTCAGGTCATGATCTCATGTCACGTGGGTTCAAGCTCTGCAATGGCCTCTGTGCTGACACCTCAGAGCCTGGAGCCTGCTTTGGATTTTGTGTCGCCCTCTCTGCCCCTCCCCAACTCGTGTTCTGTTTCTCTCTCTCAAAAATAAATAAACTAAAAAAATAAACTAAAAACAAAAGAGAGCAAGAAGAATGTCAAAGCCCTTTTAAGAACTCATATAGAAAGCTCTCTAACACATACTAGGTGAAAACAGCAAACAGCACACAATGTGTACATTATACTACTATATATTTATATATATACTTATATATTTATATATATACTTATATATTTATATATATGCATATAAATGACATGAAACGATATTATACATACAGAATCATAAGTACTTTTTTTTTTAACGTTTATTTATTTTTGAGACAGAGAGAGACAGAGCATGAGTGGGGGGAGGGTCAGAGAGAGAGGGAGACACAGAATCGGAAGCAGGCTCCAGGCTCCGAGCTGTCAGCACAGAGCCCGATGCGGGGCTTGAACTTGTGAACCACGAGATCATGACCTGAGCCGAAGTCGGACACTTAACCAACTGAGCCACCCAGGTGCCCCAATCATATGTACTTTTTAATCCATGGAGTATCTCCAGAAGGATACACAATAAATCGCCAACAGTGGTTACTTGGGAATGGAAATGGTTGGCTGGGGCATGAGTGGAATGGGAACTTACTTTTCACTTTTGTAGACTGTATACACTTATCCAGTCAATACAAATAAATAATTTCAAAAATAAAATAAATGGGAGGTAAATTAGAATAAAGAAAAACTGTCATTACCTACTTCTTTTATTTATTTTATACATAGGTCTTCCACAAAAGATTTTACTTGAAGAAATTATTCCATAACCACAAAAGTTCGAAAAACACTGGAATAAAGAATGACTAATGAAACCATAATGTTCACAGTAAGTATATGAGGATTAAAATTAATAGGAAGTAGTTTTTCATACCTCATATGGGCATTACAGTATCTTTTGGCATACTCGGTCCATGTTCCAAATTTTTGTGGAAAGAGAGCTTCAATCTGCATGAAAAGCTGCAACAACACAAGTGCTCTCAATATGTTGCAACATTTTGAAGTAAATATTATTACTATGATAAATCCAGTTAACAAAATAATAAAAAAAAGAAAAGAGAAAACCTACCTCTTCTTTCTCAAGCCTCCTCCTCCCCCTTCATCCACCCATCTCTGCCATCCTATTCTTCAGGGATAAAACTGCTATCCTTTTCTCTAATGTACATTTATATATTTTGTATGCCTACATAAGGATATGTATACAATAAAACCTTGATTGTGAGTAACTTGTTCTGCGAGTGTTCTGCAAGATGAGCAAATATTTCTAATAAATTTTAACTTGATAAATGAGCAATTTCTTGCAATACCAATAGTATATGATGCTGAACGTCACATGATCACAACTGAGCCAATGGTTCTTCTCACTCTCTCTCCCTGAGAGATTGTGGGTGATCGTCTCCCATGCTAGGATGCTTGGTCTCAGGCCATGGTGTTTGGCAGAAATCAACGATTTTTCAGAACACTGGAAGGCGCTAGTATATTTTTTGTCACTTCAAAGCACCTATGGACAGTCCTTTGCTTTTCCATACAAGAGTAAGCTTAGGAATCCTTTGCTTCATTCTAGGTCATACTGCCTGCAGATACAGACCCTTTTCTCTGCTGCCTTCTTGCCAGTTATATTAAATACAGTATATGACAAGAGTTTACTAACACTGTACTGTAATCAACATCCATCATAATAGTGAAAGTCATCCTACACAATAACCCTTGTCTCTTGTCTCCCTCACACCAGCCACGAAGGTTTTCAAAGGTAAATGCAAGTTCATTTGTTTATTTTTCTTTATATTTTGTATTTTAAAATTATTCTGTTATATTACATTATTGTAATAATTTTTATATGAATATTCTTGTGTCTTGGAATGTATCATCTGAATTTCCATTATTTCTTATGGGGAAACTCACTTTGAAATACAAGTGCTTTGGATTACAAACATGTTTCTGGAATGAATTATGCTGGCAAACCAAGGTTTTACTGTATATTCTCTTTTATTCACATGAAGCTCATCATATTATACATATACAACTAGAATTTTGTCCCCTAAAATATGTCTTAGACTTTATCAAAGTACATATACATCTATTTGTACTTAGTTTTAAAAATTAACTAAGCAAAGTATTACCATAATAAAGCATTGTTTAAAAGGCCCATGGCACTCATTCCTACGTAGAAGTACTGTAAAATATTTAAACAGTCTCCTGATCATGGACATATAGGCTGTTTCTAGCTTTTATACAGTTATAAAAGTTAATAACATCATGTAAGTCTATGTATGTATATGTGTGCATATATAAACATATGCAGGTGTAGGTATACGTATCTACAACATCTATCAATAATTTATCTATTCACTTACCTATCTACGTATCCATCCATCTACCCAACCATCCACTACCCACCAATCTGCATCTCCATTAGATGAGACTGTAGAATATATTTTTAGAAATGAAATAGGTGGGTTTAAGGTATGTGCTTTTTAAAGTTTGACGGATGTTACTGTGTTACACTGTAAAATGCAGGTCCCAATTTATATTCTCATCAATAATATGACATCTTTCATTTTTATAACTTTGATAGGCTACACATAGTAATGTCTTTTATTTTATATGTTTTTTAAAATTAGCAGCTTCATTGAGAAATAATTCATATATCACTTTTATTGTTCATACTTTTACAGTGTATAATTCACTGGCTCTTCATATATTCACAAAATGCCTCAATGACCACTATCTAATTCTGTAATATTTTTATCACTATAGAAAGGAAGCCCATACCCATTACTAGTCATTTTCTATTCTCCCTCTCCCTAATCCTGGCAATCACCAATCTGATTCCTATTTCCATTAATTTGCCTTTCTTGATATTTCACATAAATAGAATCATACAGTACGTAGCCTCTGTGTCTGACTTCGTTCACTTAGCATAGTGCTTTCAAGGCTCACCCATGTTGTAGAATGTATCA
The DNA here is from genome assembly GCF_014898765.1 of Herpailurus yagouaroundi. Taxonomy (NCBI): domain Eukaryota; kingdom Metazoa; phylum Chordata; class Mammalia; order Carnivora; family Felidae; genus Herpailurus; species Herpailurus yagouaroundi. The sequence goes on from NW_024412395.1 coordinate 18,921,378, forward strand.
GTACTTCATCCTTTTTATGGCTGCATTTTCATTATCCATTCATCAGTTATGGACACTGGCTTCTTACTATTTTCTGGATATTACAAATAATGCTACTATGAACATCTGTATCTATATAATTTTTTGTGAATATATGTTTTCAGTTTTCTTGTGTATATACTTAAAAATGGAATTGCTAGGTCTCATGGTAACTCTGGTTTTAACTTTCTAAGTAATTGACAACAAGTTTTCCAAGGAGTAAAATTTATAGCGGTATATGTCTATGTTAAAAAAGAAGAACAATGTCAAATCAATAACCTAATTTTCTACCTTAAGACATTGGGAAAGAAAGAGTAAACTAAACAGAAAACAGCAGGAATATATAATAAAGACTAGAATGCAAATAAACAAGATAGAGAATGGAAAAACAACAGAAAAAAAATCAATGAAACCAAATACTGGTTTTTGGAAAGATTGAGATATTGAGAAAATTTTAGCTAGACTACCCAAATTAAAAAAAGAGAGAGAAGACTCAAGTTACTAAAATCCAAAATAAAAGAGGGGACATTACTACCAACCTCATAAGAAAGAAAGGGAATACTATGAACAAATGTACACTAGTAAGTTAGATTACTTAGATAAAATGCAAAAATGCCTAGAAAGACAAAGAGTATCAAACTGACTCAAGAAGAAATACACAATCTAAACAGACATATATTCAGTGAAGAGAATGAATCATTAATTTAAGAAATACCCACAAAGGAAAACTCAAGCTCAGATGGCTTCACTGTTAAACTCTACCAAATTTTTAAAAACAAATACCAATGGTTCATAAACTCCTCTAAAAAACAGAAAAGGAGAGAATACTTCCCAACTCATTCAATGAAACCAGTATATTTGATAACAAAACTAAAGATATAACAGGAAAACTATAGATCAATATCTCTTCTGAATAAACACACAAAAATCACTAACAAAATAAAGCAAACTGAATCCAGCAACAAATAAAAGGATGATAACACAGTCAAGTGAGATTTATCATGGAATGCAAGGTTGGTTTAACATCTGAAATCAATTAACATAGTACACCTTACCAATAGCTATCTCCCAGTCTTGGCTTACTCATCAGATAACAATTGCTACTTATGTTAAGTGCTTACCATGTGCCAGGACACACAGCAAGATACTTTCAAACTAGTATTTCCTTTAATTCTTACAACTACAAGACAAAAAGCACATTGTTTTCTATGACTCAGTGTTCATTAATAGAAAGGACTTCTCTAGGTTACAGTGACCCTTACAGACTCATAAGAATTTCATCCATCATTTCTTTTTTAATTACTCCATGCTCTACTTGGCTCTAAGAATAGTAAGGCTAAATGGGGTACCAAACAAATACCTTATTCCTCCATTCTAAGTAATTACCCTATCTAATCTGAACATAAGTACTAGTTTCTCTCTATCTTTCCAACCATGGATTTTGAAGTAAAAGAGAAATAGAAAGAAGTTCTGTAATGCAATACAAAAGATATAAAATAGATTAAAATCCAATCCCAAGGAGCTTAAAATGTAAAACAACAAACTGGATAAGTAAAGATTAAAACCATATCAGAACCACAATAAATGTGGTGACTATTACAACTTTACACTAAATATGAAAACCTTATGCCAAAAGTAAAAACTATTTTTTTATATACATGTGCAAGCACAGGAAAGGTTCACATATAAATAGAGAGGACAGTTATAGTAAAAGATGTACTTAATCATTAATAGCCATCTAGAAGTTCCCAAAGTATTCTTCTAGCATTTGAAGCAACTAATTTAAAATTAAACACTGCAAAATAGGTGAATGATATATATTTTTAAAGCCAAAGTATAAGGATTCTAATACCTCTTCAGGCCTTCCCAAGGCTGGAGTTCCTGTAAGAAGAATGGCTCGTTTGGCTGTCTGTACTATTGGTAGTAAAATCTTGCTGCGGGTTGCATTCCTGGACTTCATGTAGTGTGATTCATCCACTATAACAACTTTGAAATTCTGATTATTCAATGCACATATCAAAGTCTCTGCATCTGTGGTTAAAAGACCATAACCTAGAATTGTCACTTTGCTTGTAGATATTCTCCTAGGGAAAAAATCCATATATTTAAAAATATTTCAGTAACCAATTTATCTTAAACAATACAACTCTTTGGGAAGAAATTCAGAGGAAATAAAGAAAAATACTGCTGAAACTCAATTTCTCTTAAGATTTTAGAGTTTTCAGATATGACAAGCGAGAATGCAAAATTTAAAATTTTGGTTAACCAAAATCAAATTTTTGGGTAAACTGTCTTTGGAAGATTTTGACATCTACCAAGCCACATGTTACTAGGATTAGGATATTACTTCTGAGAATATTTGCTTCCAGACATCTAGAATCGTGGATAAAGTGGATACTCAAATATTAGTTGAATCTTTATTGAAGCCTTCCCACAGAGAAGACAGCAAGCAGCATTTTTCAGCCCAGGTGGTAGTGGGATTTTGAAGACACTACTTAGTATTGAAGGGCTGTCCAGTACACAGCAGGGCATTTCATATTCCTAGACTGTCCCACTAAGACCAGCAGAGTCCTTGAAACCATGACAACAAAAATTCCCAGCCATGGGGTGATGAAGTATGGGAAAGGAGAGAGGGTACCACTTTATACAGAGTAACACAGGGCTCAAGAGATCTCTAACTTTTGGACTATGTAATTATTCATACATCTATATTATTATTTACCACACTATAACGAAATTTTTCATTTACATATTTATCTCCTTTGCTAATTAATGAGGACAAAGAAATATGTCTTATTTATCTTTGTGTATGCAGTGTTATGCTCCTAGTGAGTTTGGAGAATTAAATAGACAAATCAATGAAAAAACAATAAAATACATTACTTTAGCATTTTCTATAACATCAGCGAAAAAATACAGGACAGTCAGTCTTCTGCAGTTCTCTACCCCCTAAGAGAAAAGGCAGAGCTCCGAAATATTACAATACAACAATACAACAATTGCATTTAAAAAATGTTTTAATTTATTTTTAAAATTTTAATTCCAGTGTAGTTAACATATAGTGTTATATTAGTTGTATTCAGTTGTGTACAATATAGTGATTCAACAATTCCTAGTGAGTACTCACCTAGTGAATATCAAGATAAGTTCTACTCTTCAATTTTTTTTTTTTACATTTATTTATTTTTGAGAGACAGAGAGAGACAGCGCGAGCAGGGGAGGGGCAGAGAGAGAGGGAGGCACAGAATCAGAAGCAGGCTCCAGGCTCTGAGCTGTGAGCACAGAGCCCGACTTGGGGCTCGAACCCACAAACCGTGAGATCATGACCTGAGCCGAAGTCGGATGCTCAACCAACTGAGCCACCCAGGCGCCCCGATAAGTTCTACTCTTAATCCCCTTCACCTATTTTACCCACCCACCCTACCTACCTCCCCTCTGGTAACCATCTGTTCGTTGTCTATAGTTAAGAGTCAGTTTCTTGGTTTGTCTCTCTTTTTTTTTTTTTATTCCTTTGTTCATCTGTTTCCACATATGAGTGAGATGGTATGTTATTTGTGTTCTGACTGGCTTATTTCACTTAATATTATACTAACTATATACAGGCTGGTGCAAATGCCAAGATTTCATTCTTTTTTAAGTTTTTTTAAAATTTATTTTGAGAGAGAGACAGAGAGAGAGAGAGAGAGACAGAGAGAGAGAGAGAGAAAATACAAGTAGGGGAGTAACAGAGAGAGGGAGAGAGAATCCAAAGAAGACGGATGCATAGCTCAATCTCACAACCATGAGATCATAATCTAAGCCCACATAAAGAGTCAGATGCTTAACTGAGCCACTCAAGCACCCCTTCATTCTTTTGTTATGGCTGAATAGTATCCCATTCATCGATGGGATATCCATCCATCAATGGACAATAGGCTGATTCCATAATTTGGCTATTGTAAAAAAATGCTGCAATAAACAGATACATATATCCTTTTGAATTAGTGTTTTCATATTCTTACAGTAAATACTCAGTAGTGTGATTACCAGATCATATGGTAGTTTTATTTTTAATTTTGGTGGAACATCCATACCGGTTTCCTCAGTGGCTACACCAGTTTCCATTCCCTCCAACAGGGCATGAGTGTTCCTTTCTCCCCACATCCTCGCCAACACTTGAGTTTTTGATTTTAGCCATTCTAACAGGTGTGAAGTGACATTGTGATTTTGATTTGTATTTCTCTGATGATGGATGATGCTGAGAATCTTCTTATGTGACTGGTGGATATCTGTCTTATTTGGAGAAATGTCTGTTTATGACTTATTCCCCTTTTGTAGTTGGGTTGTTTGCTTTTTTGGATGTTGTGTTAAGTTCTTATATTTTGGATTCTAACCCTTGATCACATATGTTGTTTGCAAATATCTTCTCCTATTCAGTAGGTTGCCTTTTAGTTTTGTTGATGGTTTCCTTCACTGTGCAGAAGCTTTTTTTTTTTTGCAATATAGTCCCAATAGTTGATTTTTGCTTTCATCTCCCTTGCCTTAGGAGACATATGTAGAAAAAAGTTGCTACAACCAATGTTAGAGAAATGACTGCCTGTGCGCTCTTCTAGAATTTTTATGGTTTCAGGTCTCACATTTAGGTCCTCAATCCATTGTGAGTAAATTTTTTTGTATGATGTAAGAAAGTAGTCCATTAACATGCTGCTGTCCAGTTTTCCCAATTCGTCTATGATTTGTTGAACAGATTGTATGTTCTTGCATCCTTTGTCAAAGATTAATTGACATATAATTGTGGGTTTATTTCTGGATTTTCTATTCTGTTACATTGATCTATGTTTTCTATTTTTGTGCCAGTACCACACTATTTTTATTACTACAGCTTTGTATTGTAACTTGAAGTATGAAATTTTGATCCCTCCAGTTTTGTTTTTCCTTTTCAAGACTGTTTGGCTATTCAGGATCTTTTGTGGTTCCACAGAAATTTTAGGATTGTTTGTTCCTGTTCTGTGAAAAATACTGTTGGTATTTTGATAGGGACAGCATTAAATGTGTAGACTGCTTTGGGTAGTACAGACATTTTAACAATATTTGTTCTTCCAATCCATGAGCATGGAATGTCTATTTCTTTGTGTTGTCCTTGATTTCTTTCATCATTGTTTTGTAATTTTCAGAGTACAGGTCTTTTACCTCTTTGGTTAAGTTTATTCCTAAATATCATACTATTTTTGGTGCAATTGTAAATGGGATTATTTTTTTTTTAATTTTTTTAACGTTTATTTATTTTTGAGACAGAGAGAGACAGAGCATGGACAAGGGAGGGGCAGAGAGAGAGGGAGACACAGAATCTGAAACAGGCTCCAGGCTCTGAGCTGTCAGCACAGAGCCCGACGCGGGGCTCAAACTCACGGACTGTGAGATCATGATCTGAGCCGAAGTCGGACGCTCAACCGACTGAGCCACCCAGGCGCCCCCCAAAAAGGAATTTAAAGCATTAAGTATACTGCTGGGTTTTAGATAAATAATACAGATTTTAAAATGTAAAGTAAAATTCTCCACTCTACTCTCTTAGTTCTAAATTATGGCTAATAGGTTATACATCATTCTAAACATTAGCATTTACTAATTACATGTGAGAAAGCTTTTTTTCCCCCTTAAAGATTAAAAAGTTGTCCTTACCCAATATCAGTTTTATTCTGAATAACATTGATATCCTCTGGACTTAGCTCTGGGATCCATTTCTCCATTTCTTCTGTCCAAGGGTATCTCAGAGATGAAGGGACCACTATTAAAAGCGGCCATTCCTCCTTATAGAAGTAAGCAATTGCAATTGCCTGGATTGTCTTTCCTAGACCCATCTACATTAAAAATAAATAAAAAATACATAAACACATAAGTACATAAATAAATGCTGACATATTTTAAATGAAAATACTTATCAAATATTTACTTAAGAGTCATCAAAATAATTTTCTGATGTAAAATCAATTGGATTACATGGTTAAAAGCTCATGATTATGGTGACCTTTAAAATTCATTAAGCAAACTATTATTTTCCAATCATTTGTGACTGGACTTAGAGACAAAATAACCTGTAATTTAAAATATTAGTTATACTTAATTCATATAACTTAATTTTAGAAATATTTATGTGAGCATTTATAAGTTCTCTTGGCACAAGAGTAAATGCCTTACTATACATCACAATACCATGCTATTTTAAAGCTTGAAGAAGGCATAAAATATGCACATTTTACAAAAAAAGTAAGAACAGAGAGGTTAAATTATCTGTTCAACTTAACAGGTAGTTAACTAGATGCAAAATAGTATGAGAACCCACGTCTCCGGTGTCTTTGCACTTGTGTTTTCACACTTACATTATAATGCCCCATTTTTAAGCAGTAGTCATTTAAAAAGAAGTTACTAAATGAATGTTTTTAGTGGTTTTGTTCATAATACCCAGAATATGAAGACAACCCAAATGTACTTAAATGGGTGCATGGATGAAAATCATGGTATATCCATGTAATAGAATACCATTTATCAATAAAAAAGGAGCAAACTATTGCTATACACAACAACATGAGTGAAACCCAAACACATTTTGCTAAATGAAAGAAGCCAAGCCCAAAAGCCACAAACCGTGTGATTCCATGTTTAGGTCATCCAGAGAAACACAAAACAATAGAGACAGAAAACACATCAGAGTCTAGGGATGGAAGGAGGAGGGCAGCATGAAGGAATCTTGGGGGATGATGTTCTGTGTTTTTTTTAAATTTTTTTTTAATCTTTATTTTTGAGAGAGAGACAGAGCAGGGGAGGAACAAAGAGAGAGGGAGACGCAGAATCCAAAGCAGGCTCCAGGCTCTGAGCTGTCAGCACAGAGCCCGATGCGGGGCTCAAACCCATGAACCGTGAGATCAAGACCTGAGCCGAAGTCAGACGCTTAACCCACTGAGCCACCCAGGCGCCCCAATGTTCTGTATTGGTTGTGGGAGCACTTATATGTCTGTATGCATTTGTCAACTTAAAGAATTATACGTGTAAAAAGGATGAATTTACCTTACAGTGTGAATTATACTACAACAACACTGCCTTTTTAGAAAAAGTAGTTATTATTGTGAACCATAAGAGAAGGACAAAAAGACCTAAGTCCTTCTGACGTGACTATTCAAAGAGAAAAAAGACACACATACCTAAAACAGTTAACTTATACTACTGAGTTTTAAATGCTGAGCAAAATTAAAGAGGAAAAGATAAAAAGGAAGTTTGGACTTTTAGCAAGTCTCCACTAAGAAAATCTTGTTTTGTTTATGTATTTTTTGCTTAACTACTGCTATTAACAACAACAAAAAAGAAATCCTAGAATATTCAAGCAAGTTTATATTTATATCAATCACACTTGAAAAGAAAACTAGTGTGAATTACTTAGGAAAATGTTCTTGTGACTGGAATAAAGACTGTCAAAGGGAGACAAGGTAAATGAAACATAGGAAGTGACTTTGTTTCTGTCCTGGTGTTCAGATATTTGAACGTAAAAGCAAATTAATGAAAAATAAAGATCAAGATTGTTCAATTCTGTGGGACAAGCAAAACCCAGGTAGAGAAAAATTAGGAAAGAAGGTTAATGAAAAGATTTTAGTGCAAGAGCAATAATATTAGCTAACATTTCAAAGTTCTGAGGCAAATAACATTCAAGAATAGATCCAAAGCTAAGTCTAAAAGCTTTTAATGTACACAAATAACCTAAGTGTCCATCAGTGGTTGAACTGAAAAGTTGTGGTATTTATATACAATGGAATATTATTCAGTCTTGAGAAAGAAGAAAACTCTGCCATTTGACACAACCTGGGTGGAATGCAAGGACATTATGCTAACTGAAATAATCCAGACAGAGAACGATAAATAAAGCATGGTAACACTTATACATAGAATCTTTGGGGGAAAAAAAAGAAAAGAAAAAAAAAGAAAGCACCAAACTCATAGTAACAGAGTAAAAAAAGTGGTGGCCAGGGCTAAGGGACAGGGAAGATAGGGAGAGGCTGGCAAAAACGTACAAACTTTCAGCTAGAAGATGAATAAGGTCTGAGAACCTGAGGTAAAGCATTGTGACAATGGTTGATAATACAGTGTTTATGACTGAGGGTTGGTGGGACGGTGGAACTCAGATGTTGTCACAAAACAAAACAAAACAAAACACCAGAAAAGTGTAGATACGTGAGATGCTGATGTGTTAAATATATACGGGGGAATCCTTTTACAATGTATACATCTGTCAGGTTACCATAATGTAATTTACATGTCTTGAAACTTGTTTTTCTGTTATACCTCAATAAATCTAAAAGTTTTTAAAAATACTGGATACATAAGCTTTTAATATTGAAACAAAATCCAGTTGCAGATAAAAATTCTTTCCTATCTACTGTTTGAAGAATAAAATTCATGTTAAGGTAGGCAGGGTTTGGTAACAGGTTAAAATAATGTAGGAATGTAGACACACTCACAAAGATACATATTTTATTATAAAATTGGGGTGACTGGGTGGCTCAGTTCATTAAGCGTTTGACTTCAGCTCAGGTCATGATCTTGTGGTTGGTGAGTTCAAGCCCTGCATAGGGCTCTGTGCTGCTAGCTCAGAGCCTGCAGCCTGCTTTGGATTCTGTGTCTTCTTTCTCTCTACCCCTCCCCTGCTTGTTCTGTCTCTCAAAAAATGAATAAACATCAAGAAAAAAATTTTTTAACAAAATTAAAGCATTTTACAAGCTAATATTCTATATCTCTTTCTAAGGAATAGCATACAATCCCAACCTTTAGGCCTACATAGCCAAATTTAAGATTTATCCGACGGTAGCAGACCTAATCCTAAGAGAAATAAATAACTTTTATATTACTTAGTTTTATAAACCCAAACCAAAGAGCAATTATGCACCAACATCTGGTATAATGACTGGTATGTTTTCTTGTTCTCAAAAGCCCTCCAATACTCATAGCTGAACCAACTTAAACATCCCTGGATTCTGAGATCAGTATGGCTTCAAGGCAGCAGTAATTTACAAATTACTGATGTTTCCTGGCTTGGGGTCATGGGTATTGCTGCTTATACCTAACGATGACAAAGGCGTACATTTCCAGGAAATGAGCCATGGCCAATTCTGTGTGTATGGACCATACCACTAAGTAACTCTATGCTACAGCTATGGTTACCCGGTTTTGCTTTCTACAGTGGGTTCACAGACCATTTTCTTAATTTAAACTTCTTTGGAAGTAAGGGTCTGTTTGCTACAGTAACTTTCTGGGAAGTAGGATTCTTTGGGACTCCAGATTTTATACTGGATCTTTACCTTCTAGTTGCTGATTAATTTCCTTGGTGCCTTTCTAAGTGGACCTTTTCACACTTCATGTAGTGTGACTTTGCGTATGTTAGCCTTCAAGGCACCTATTAATGAGCCACTTAACTAAATTTCCTAATATTGTCTGCTACTAACATAGGGACACAGATCTTCAATAGGGATATGTGGGGAAAAAATTGAAACAATAGATAGAAAAAAACACAGTTGGGGAGAGAGAAGTTATGAACTGAGAAAGGGGAAGAGAGAGGAAACTAGCATAAATACAGGAAAGGATAAGAATACTTCTGATGTATGGAAAAGCTAATCTAATTAGAAGTATGAATTTTTTTTTAATCTCCTGGTTCCCTAATCTTGCTTTCTTGTATATTTGCTACTATATTACACCAACTGAATAAATTCTTAATTCCAGATATGTCATTTTTCAGCTCTAAAGTGGTCAGCAGACTCTTTTAAAATTTAGTATTTTTAGATTCTTTTTAATAGATTAAATTCTCCATTGAAAATTTTCATCTTTTCATTTCTGTTGTCCACCACTTCCTTGAGTTTCTTGAATAGTCAATGCTATTTTAAAATCTCCTTCTGATAACATCAACATATGATCACCTGTGGATTATATTCCTAATTTTTTTTTGGTACTGTTTTCTCAGCACTCCTTTTATTTTTCATTGGATTCCAGAAATTAATTGTGAAGAAGCTATAGAAGCTTTAGATGATAAATTCACCCAGGTGGAAATTAGGTTAAGTTTTCTTTAGCCAAGGCACATTGAGTACCAGCAGATACCTCATTCCCTTTAAGTCTTGGTTTTAGGTTTTGTAAGAACAAGTTTATTTCAGTTTTGTTCTTATTACTAGGGTATGGTCTTTACTACTAGGGGGTGTACTTCTGGAGGTCACCATAAGCCCAGGCAGTGTATTTACCAAGATTCTTCCACCTTGACAAGGCACAACTCTGATCTGTCTCCTGAGTACCACAATAATGCTGAAATCTCTGCCTTATTCTTTCTCCTCCAACTACAAATTTCTGCTGGGTATTCTGGAGTGGCATCCTGTGGAAGTACACTTTAGGGGATGGCTAGTGTGTGAGGGTAACATGTATGCAGATTTCTCGGGTCTTTCTCTCAAGTTACCTCCTCTCTGGGATTTTTCTCTTCATGTCCCAATGGTTCAATGCATACTGAGACCTAGAAAGAGCTAGACCGAGTAGTCTCTGATAGAAAACAGGTGTAAGCAGCCTGTTTCAACTATGTGGCATCTGGCTTTAAGAAGAGAAAGAACTGAACATACCTCTAGTGATAGATCTAGGCAGCTGAAGAATAGAAAACCAGTTTGGGGAGCTACGAGTGTACTATTTCATCAAGTTTAGGAAATTCTAAATATTTTCTTACTGTTCCCAGCTATCTTATCACATGATTTCTTAATAAAGAATTATGACTGCCTTTTAAGAACTATTAAATTTTAAGAAAGTATCAATTAAGAAATAAGGAGCCATTTTAAAAAGAAAAGTTCCCAAACCAACGAGTCTTAAGTATAAGAAATGATGGGGCACATGGGTGTCTCAGTCAGTTAAGCATCCCACTCTTGATTTCACTCAGGTCATGATCTCATAGTTCGTGGAATCGAGCCCTGCATCAGACTCTGCACTGACAACATGGAACATGCTTGGGATTCTCTATCCCTCCCCATCATGATCTCTCTCTCTCTCTCTCTCTCTCTCAAAATAAACAAATAAACATTAAAAAAAAATGGAAGGATTAATTTAGCTAAGGAGATAATGTGCTGAATACAAAAATAAACAATGGAAGCAAAGTAAGGTGTATAATAAAGAGTCTGATTCCATTTTTAATGTTTGAATGCTGGCATCATCATTCTTAATATCCAAAACAAATTTTGAATAGAAGAGTCCATCCTGCCTCCTTAGGGTGACCACAAGAACAGGAAAGCGATTTCTCAATACATGTTAATAAACTGACATTTTAATTTACAGGAAAATTTTCCTTGAGCTTTATTGCCTTGAGTAAAATATCTTAGGTTCTGATCAACTTGGAATCACTGAAAAGAATGTATTTCTGAATCTGCATAGTTAGAGATGGCATACCTATGCCATTAGATGATTTACCTAAAAAATGAGGCTCTAAATAGTTTTTATCTGGTTACTTTTCTAGGTTAAAATCTCAAATCTTCTACTGAGCATCTCTTTACTTTAAAGAGAGTGTAGTTGGGGTGCCTGGATGGCTCAGTTGGTTGAATGTCCGACTTCATCTCAGGTCATGATCTCACAGTTTGTGAGTTCAAGCCCTGCGTTGGGTTCTGTGCTGACAGCTTGGAGCCAGGAGTCTTCTTTGTATTCTGTGTTTCTCTCCCTCTCTTTGTCCCTCTTCTGCTCACATTCTTTCTTTCTCTCAAAATAAATAAACATAAGAACAAATAAAGATCATAGAGTTAAATAACTAAAGGTGATTTCTGGAAAATGGGATATTTATCAACATGGATGAAATTAGACAGTTGCTAATGTTATTCCATAGGTTTTTGCTATTGGTTTTTCCTCTTATAGACACAATCCAGTAGAAAATAAAATTTGATGGCACGTCCTCAAATAAAACACAATTCAAACTAAAAAGTATAAGTATATTACCATAATCTCATGCTCCCATTAAGGAAAGAGTGGATCTCATACTCTAGGAAAACTGAGCTCTAGATAAAATTTGTACATAGGAAAATAATTGTTGGAACAATTTTTTGCTATATATATGTATATAAATTTTTTTAATGTACTTACATTTCAAGCATTTTCCAAAGAATTTATAGTCGTGTAACATTCCATTATAAAACCAATAACACACTCAAAGAATTTGGATATACAGAAGTAACTATACTCAGTAAGTGGTTCAAACCCTTTGGCTCTCACTACAAAAGAATCTGTTAGGGTGAATGGTCCAATGTTTCAAGAAAATTAAGTCTAAATGATCTATTAAGAATCAAAGCCATGGGGCGCCTGGGTGGCGCAGTCGGTTGAGCGTCCGACTTCAGCCAGGTCACGATCTCGCGGTCCGTGAGTTCGAGCCCCGCGTCGGGCTCTGGGCTGATGGCTCAGAGCCTGGGGCCTGTTTCCGATTCTGTGTCTCCCTCTCTCTCTGCCCCTCCCCCGTTCATGCTCTGTCTCTGTCCCAAAAATAAATAAACGTTGAAAAAAAAAAAAAAAAAGAATCAAAGCCATAACTCAATAATGGTACAACTGTCTAGGTACTACCTAAGAAGAATTAAATTGAATATTTTAACTTCAAAAGTACATTTTATCATTGTATTCAAAATAATAAAACAATATTTTATTTAGGAGAATAATTCTAGATTTTCTAAATGTAATATGCCACAAAATTATTAAGAGCAATTAAATAACTATGATCCTGTCACAAAGATTTTCATTTTCAATTTTTTGTGATTGCATTTATATAGCAATTGCATAGAGAGGATGTCTCTTGATTGAGAATTTGTGTGACTAAAAGTTTTCAGTTAAAAAAAATTTTTTTGGAAGTTTCCAGTTTTAAAGTTAAAAGCAGTTTGTATATTTAGAGTAAGGATGTAGGTTTATCTTTAGAGTAGGTAACCAATTTGTTCTAGAACAGACTCCTTTAAAGAACACTTTTAGATACATAGACTTTAAATCTTAATGAGAAACTAAATTCAGTAAAGAAACCCACATATACAAATGTCAGACTGAAATCCTATGTTCAATTATTTATTTCTTTTAAAGAGATGTGTGTTTTAGCAGAACTATTTCCTTATCCTTGTAGATTAAGTTATACAGGCATACCTCATTGTATTGCTCTTCATTTATGTGGTTTGCTAAGTGTTTTGTTTTTTTTTTTTTAATTAAAGGTTTGTGGAAACTCTGTAAGAAGCAAGTCTATTGATGCCATTTTTCTAATAGCATTTGCTCACTTTATGTCTCCGTGCCACATTTTGATAATTCCTGTAATATTTCAAACTTTTTCATTATAATTATATTTGATTATGGTGATCAATGATGAGGCATCTTTTGATGTTACTATCATTAACTGTGTTGGGGTACCACAAACCATGCCCATAGAAGATGTAAAACTTAATTGACAAATATTGTGTGTTCTGACTATTCCACCAACCAGCTGTCCCCCCATCCTTCTCCCTCTCCCTCCTTGGGCCTCTCTATTCCCTGAGTCACAACAATATTGAAATTACGCCAGTTAACAATCCTACCATGGCCTCTAATGGTTCCTGTGAAAGGAAGAGTCTCACATCTCTCACTTCAAATCAAAAGCTAGCTAGAAATGATTAAGCTTAGTGAGGAAGGAATGTTGAAAGCCGAGAAAGGTCGAAAGCTGGGCCTCTTGCACAAAACAGTTAGCCAAGTTGTGAATGCAAAGGAAACGTTCTTGAAAGAAATTAAAAGTGCTACTTTACTCCAGGAAACACATGAATGATAAAGAAAGCAAAACAGCCTTATTACTGATATGGAGAAAGTTTTAGTCATCTGGTTATGAGATCTGCTTCAGATTCTGCGTCTCCCTCTCTCTCTCTGCCCCTTTGCAGTTCATGCTCTTTCTCAAAAATAAACAAACATTTAAAAAATTAAAAAAAAAAAAGCTTCAAAGGATAAGCTCTGGTAGGGGCTAACCCAATTGTTGACTTGAAGTTGAAGTCAATGCTCACTTACATTCCAAAAATCCTAGGGGCTTTAAGAATTATACTCAATCTAGTCTGCCTATATTCTACAAATGGAACAACAAAGGCTGGATGACAGCACATCTGATCACCACATGGTTTAGACTATTTTAAGTCCACTGCTGAGACCTACTGCTTGGAGAAAAAGATGCCTCTCAAACTATTACTGCTAATTGACAATGAACCTGGTCCCTCAAGAGCTCTGGTGGAAAGAAATGTAAAATGAGATGTAAGGCATGTTGTTTTCTTGCCTAATATAACATGTTGTTTTCTTGCCTAATATAACATTCATTCTGCAGCCCTTGGATCATGGAGTAATTCCGACGTTCAAATCTTATGATTTAAGAAATACATTTCATGAGGTTACAGCTGTCATGATGATTCCTTTGATGAATCTGAGCAGTCAACTGAAAACATTCTGGAGAGGATTCACCATTCTAGATGCCATTAAGAACATTCATTGTGATTCCTGGGAAGTGTTAAAAGTATCAACATGAACAGGAGTTTGGAAAAAGTTGATACAACCCTCCTTGATGACTTTGAAAGATTCAAGATGTTACTGGAGGCAGTAACTGCAGATGTGGTGAAAATAGCAAGAGAACTAGAATTAGAAGTACAGTCTGAAGATGTGATGAATTGCTGTAATCTCATAACACTTTAACAGATGAGGACTTTCTTCTTATGGATATGGAAAGAAAGTGGTTTTTTGGGATGGAATCTACTTCTAGTGAAGATGCTGTGAAGGTTGTTGAAATGAGAGAAAGAGAAAGACAAAGAGAGAAAGACCGAGACAGAGAGAGACTGTGTGTGTTGGGGGAGGGCGGGGGGGCAGAGAGAGAGCGGGAGATGGAGAATCCCAATCAGGCTCCAAAATGTCAGCACAGACACAGAACTTGATTCCATAACTGCAAGAACATGACCCAAGCCAAAATCAAGAGTCGGATGCCTAAATGACCAAGCCACCCAGGTGCCTCTGAGGTGATTATCTTTGACAATCAGCAGACACAGAAAAGGCTGTGAAAATGGAATACAAGTTACAATTTTGGGGGGAAAATTTACATGTATAAAGGAAATTTCTTTGTGTGTCTCCCGCTCTGTACCTACAAGGGAGGGATGACTGAAAAACACAACTTGTATGAATAGAGAAGACAATGACCTAAATTTGCATTAACCACCTATTCTTGTTTACAATGCTTTTCCTGATAACTTCCTATTACTGTTCGAACCTCTCTTTCTTTCTTTCGTTTAGCTGAAGATAGTATTTAAGATGGTGGATTAGGCCATTTCAGGGAGTTTAATCATTTTTCTTGGGTATCTCCACTCTACATGAAGTATTCATTTTAATAAGCTTCTATTTATATTTCTCTTCTCTTTTATACAGAAAGTCTCAGCCAAGAACTCAGAAGTATAGAGAGAAAATTTTATCTCCTCCCTTACATTCATAATTAGGTTTAAAGAGTCATAAGGCATGGTAAAAAATGAGATACTTAACTGTAATGTGAAATGATATGTATTATTCATTCAAACAGTACCACTCCTAAGGTAAAATAAATACCAGGATAGAATAACATAGACTAGGAGTTGCTCTTCCATATATTTTTCATATCTTTTTAAAAATCTGTTTTGTAAAGTTAAAATCAGATGAACAAGCTGTAGTAAGATTCTATTCTCCATATGTATTATGGGATTAGTGCCTAGAGGATTTCTTGAAAATGAACACCCAACACAAAAAGAACATAATTATACATGCTGAGTAAATAAAGAAAGAAAAGGAAAGAAAA
Organism: Herpailurus yagouaroundi; assembly: GCF_014898765.1. Lineage (NCBI taxonomy): Eukaryota > Metazoa > Chordata > Mammalia > Carnivora > Felidae > Herpailurus > Herpailurus yagouaroundi. The sequence goes on from NW_024412395.1 coordinate 18,937,201, forward strand.
AAAGTAGTCCAAACTTTGGTTTTGACCTCGGTTCTTAAAATCTAACATACTTATGAGTGTTTGCTAGATGAAAATTCAGGCTTCCAGGCACCAACTTGACAAATTGTAATTTAAAGAAACTGGGCTTTCAAAAGAATGTCTACACATTTTCTTTTTCTTTCTTTCTTTCTTTCTTTCTTTCTTTCTTTCTTTCTTTCTTTCTTTCTTTCTTT
>NW_024412395.1:18937422-18957131 GCF_014898765.1 Herpailurus yagouaroundi
TTTCTTTCTTTCTTTCTTTCTTTCTTTCTTTCTTTCTTTCTTTCTTTTCTCTCTGGAGCAAGAAAGAGAGGGGGAGAGCATGAGTAGGGGAGAGGGGCAGAGAGACAGCAAGAGAGAATCTTAAGCAGAGTCCCACACAGGGCTCTATCCCACAACCCTTGGGATCATGACCTGAGCTGAAATCAAGAGTCAGATGCTCAACAGACTAAGCCACCGAGGTGCCCTATTTTTAAAAAATATTTATGTATTTTTTTTGAAACTAGACTTTTAAAATAATGGCTCCTAAAGTGATTTTCAGGTGGATGTCTCTCAGGCTGCATTTTGGGAATAACTACTTTAAAGACTACATTTTATGGGGAAAAAATCTTAAGAGTATTTTGCCCCAAATTTGGATATTTATTATCAAGATTTTTTTTTAAAGGTGAAACCAGAATTGATACTTTCAGCGTTTTGCTTTTGAACTATTAAATTCTATGTAACTTTGTTACTTAAATGATCTTCAATTAAAATTCCAAGGCAGTACCATAAACAGTGCTTCCTACTATTAGAAAGACAACAATAGGCCCAAAATGATGTCACTTAGAGTAAGACACCAAGCCAGTGAAACAAAGCTTAATACCTAATCTAATAGCAGTTTCAACTTCCCCCCAAAAGTCTTAACAGGTCAGGAAGGAATCTTCTGTTGGACACACTGATGAGTCTCCACAAAGGCACTCTCCATTCCCCAAAGGAAGATGAGGTAATCTGCAAGATAAAATCCACAGTTCTTCCCCCTAAGGAAAAGAGACTCTACTTGGAACAATCTATTCTTTCCTTTTGTTTATAATTTTTGAGCACCCACCTTTTCTATAAAAACTTTCCATTTTATACAACTCTTGGCGTTCCCCTCTACTTGCTAAATGGCATATTGTCCGATTCATGAATTGTTAAATAAAGCCAATTAGATCTTCAAATTAACTCTGTTGAATTATGTTTTTCTAACACTACTTTGCTATATAGTATATAGAATAACTTCAACAAAAAACAGAATTTTGCTTCTAACTTCACAATCTGTTTAGATGAACTAACAATTTAATATAAAAAGACATTTCAGAAATTTAATAAAGACTCTAAAAGGGAATCTAATTTGTACAATGCTTTATCTGTTATTTCATACTGTCAATTAAAGAGCTTGATTAAAGGGGCTATGATAAAAAATTAAGTAAATCCCTCCTTTTTATTTTTTATTTTTTAAGTAGAGATCATGCTCAGTGTGGAGCCCAATGCAGGGCTTGAACTCACGATCCTGAGATCAAGAACTGAACTGAGATTAAGAGTTGGATGCCTACCTGATTGAGCCACTCTGGTGGATCAAGTATTTAAAAATTGGAAGAATAAATAACTCACATCACTAAAATATCTAGTTATGATACAAAGAAACAAAACATAATGGAAGCAAAATGTGTGGAAAAATACAAAATTACCCATGTTGTATAGGAGCATTGTAAATATGCTGTTCACAAATGTAAATAAAAGAGTCTCTCAAAAGCAAATGAAAACAAGGACTAAGAAACAAAGGGCGGGAGGGGCGCTTGGGTGGCTCAGTCGGTTGAGCGGCCGACTTCGGCTCAGGTCATGATCTCACACTCCGTGAGTTCGAGCCCCACGTCGGGCCCTGTGCTGACTGCTCAGAGCCTGGAGCCTGTTTCGGATTCCGTGTCTCCCTCTCTCTGACCCTCCCCTGTTCATGCTCTGTCTCTCTCTGTCTCAAAAATAAATAAATGTTAAAAAAAAAATTTAAAAAACAAACAAAAAAAAAAGAAACAAAGGGCGGGAGCTTGGGACAATAGTGGAGTAAGGAGGATCCTAAGATCACCTCTTCCCATGTTTACAACTAGATTATCATCCACTTTCAAGTCAATAAATCCAAGAGTAATTCAAAGACTGGCAGAACAAACTCCACAACTAAACACAGAGAAGAAGCTACATCTGAAAGGTTTGGAAGGTCGCAACAGTGGAGGGAGGCTGCCCACAGGAGGGAAGGAATTATGTGTGGAGAGAGGGCAGAAAAAAGATCCCTCTCACTAGGGAGCTCACACGGGGAAGACTAATCCCCATAACATTTGACTTCAAAAACTAGAGGGGTTGAAATCCATGACTCTGTAAAACCAATGTGACTTGGAGCCTGGTACTAAAAAAGTTACCTGACTCACTATTGGACAAGTTGGGAGGGTGGCATATCTGTCACCTGGTCAGTGCCCTTAAAGAGACAACAGCCTACCCTGAGAGGCAACATAAAAACAGTTTACACAACACGAGGGAGCCAAAGGGAGATAGACCTGTTCATAGTGACCTCAGAGCATGTGGGAGACTTCTCTGAAAACAAGGGAGCTGGCAGGAGCTATTTTTCATCTCCCACCACCACCCCCCAGCATAAACACAGAGCCACCTGCAAAAAGTGGCGTTGCACAGACCCTTGCTACCTAACCTGATATCATATCCTGAACTCATATCCATGAGTTCTCCATGAGGATTCACCTGCCTCAAGCTTGCTAGCCTCAGCCCTGGGATGAGGGAAATTTTTGTTAATGTCATGTATTTGACCCACTCACCCATCAGGTGCACAGCACCTCCCTTGCTCCACACTCATCTGCTGCACTATGTGCCCCAGCCACCATAACACAGGACCCAGCCATGCCCAAATTCATACCTTGGCCATCCTGGTGCACATTCCCCAGCATCCCCATTGTTTAGGGGATTCAGCACAGGACAATTGACCCAACGCAATTTTGCTAACACTGCCACTCCACTATCAAGTTATCAGGTGGGCACACCACCATAAGCTGAGTCCCACTAACACCACAGAGACCAAACACAGCTCCAAACAGGCAGAGAGTCAGTGCAGTTATCTGCACTGCAAGGAAAAATAACTCAGACACAGTAATAGGGTGTAAGCAACACAGATAGGATACTCTTCTGACCTGCCATGTTACGCTGAACAGGGAACACTGCATTGAAGGACAATCCAGGAGCTTTTCTTCATAAAGTCACTAGTCTCAAGAGCAGAAGACGCAGAAACAGATAGACAGAAAAAACAAGGAGACAGAGACGTTTATCCCAGATGAAAGAACAGGAAAAGGCCACAGCTAGAGATCTAAGCAAAACAGATATAAATAACATGGCTGATAGAGAATTTAAAGCAATGGTTGTAAGGATACCCATTGGACTTGAGAAAAGAGTGGAAGACATGAGTCAGACTTGTAACACAGATAAGAAATAATACAGCAGAGATAAAGGACACAATAAACTAAATGAGAAACATGCCTGATGGAATGAACAGCAGCATGGAAGAAGCAGAGAAATGAATTAGCAACCTAGAAGACAGAGTAATGGAAAGTAACCAAGTTGAGGGGCATTGGGTGGTTCAGTTGGGTAAACACCTGACTCTTGATTTTGGCTCAGGTCATGATCTCACTGTTCATGGGATCCAGCACTGTGTCGGGCTCTGTGATGACAGTGTGGAGCCTGCTTAGGATTTTCTCCCTCTCTTTGCCCTGACCCTGCTTGAGCTCATTCCCTTTCTCAAAAATAAATTAAAAAACTTAAAAAAGAAAAGTAAGCAAGCTGAACAAAACAGAGAAAAGAATTATGCAAAACAAGAATAAACGTAGAGAACTCAGTGACTCGATCAAATGTTATAACATTTGTATTCTAGGAGAGCTACAAAAAGAAGAGAGAAAAGGGGATAGAGAATTTATTTGAAGAAAAATAATAGCTGAAAAATTTCCTAATATGGGAAGGAAACATATATTTAGGTCCAGAAGGCACAAAACTCTCATCAAAATCAACAAATGCAGGATGGCTCAGTTGGTTAAGCGTCCAACTTCAGCTCAGGTCATGATCTCAGACATTCCATGCTCATTGACTAGAGGAACAAAGATTCTTAAAATGTCTATACTACCCAAAACAATCTATATATTTAATGCAATGTCTATCAAAATACCAATAGCATTCTTCATACAAGTAGAATAAACAATCCTAAAATTTGTATGGAATTACAGAAGACCATGAGTAGCCAAAGCAATCTTGAAAAAGAAAAGCAAACCTGGAGTCATCACAATTATGGATCTCAAGTTATATTACAAAACTGTAGTAATCAAGAATGTAATACTGGCACAAAAATAGACACATAGATCAACAGAATAATCGAAAATCCAGAAATAAATTCACCATCATAAGGTCAATTAATCTTTGACAAAGCAGGGAAGAATATCCAATGGGAAAAAGACGGCCTCCTCAAAAATGGCATTGGGAAAACTGGACAGCAACATGCAAAAGAATGAAAGTAAACCACTCTCTTACACCATATACAAAAATAAATTCAAAATGGATTAAATACCTAAATGTAAGACCTGAAACCATAAAATCCTAGAAAAGAACACAGGTAGTTAACTTTCTTTGACAACAGCATAGTAATTTCTTTCATGCTATTTCTCCTGAGGTAAAGGAAACAAAAGCAAAAACACACTACCGGGACCACATCAAAATAAAAAGCTTTTGCACAGCAAAGGAAACAGTCAACAAAACTAAAATGCAACCTTGTGGAATGGGAGAAGTTATTTACAAATGATACATCAGATAATGGGTTAGTATCCAAAGTATATAAAAAACTTACACAATTCAACACTGATAAAACAAATAATCCAATTAAAAATTGGGCAGAAGTCATGAATAGACAGTTTTCTAAAGAAGACATCCAGATGGCCAAGAGACACATGAATAGATGCTCAATATCACTCATCATCAGGGAAATGTAAATCAAAATTACAGGGAGATATTACTTCACACCTGTCAGAAGGGCTAAAATCAAAAAGACAAAAGGGGCACCTGGTGGCTCAGTTGGTTGACCGTCTGACTTCGGCTCAGGACATGATCTCACGATTCATGAGTTCAAGCCCCACATCGGGCTCCGTGCTGACAGCTCAGAGCCTGGAGCCTGCTTGGGATTCTGTGTCTCACTCTCTCTCTGCCCCTCCCCTGTTCACACTCTTTCTCTCTCTCTCTCTCTCTCTCTCTCTCCAATAAATAAACATTAAAAACTTTTTTTTTTTTAAAAGACAAAAAACAAGTGTTGGCAAGGATGGAGAGAAAAAGGCACCTTCTTACACTGTTCTTGGGAATGAAAACTGGTGCAGTCACTGTAGAAAACGGTATGGAGGTTCCTCAAAAAGTTGAAAATAGAATTACTTCATTATGTAGCAATTGCACACTATGTTTTTACACCCAAAATACAAGAACACTAATTCAGTGGGATGCATGTACCCCTATGTATATTGCAGCATTATTTATAATAGCCAAACTATGAAAGCAGTCCAAGTGTTCATACACACACACATACACAATGGAATATTATTCAGCCAAAAAAAGAATGAAATCTTCCCATTTGCAACAATATGGATGGAGCTAGACAGTATAATGTTAAGCAAAATAAGTCAATCAGAGAAAGACAAATACCTTATGATTTCACTCATATGTGGAATTTAAGAAACAGAACAAACAAGCAAAGGGAAAAAATAAGAGACAAAGAGACCAATCAAGAAGAAACAGACTCTTTTTTATGACTTTTTTAAGTTTATTTTTTTATTATTTCAGAGAGAGAGAGAGAGAGAGAGAGAGAGAGAGAGAGCGCACAAGCAAGGGAAAGGCAGAGAGAAAGAGGGAGACACAGAATCCAAAGCAGGCTCCAGGCTCTGAGCTATGAGCACAGAGCCCAATGTGGGACTCAAACTCACAAACAGTGAGATCATGACCTGAGCCAAAGTCGGAGGACCAACCCATTCAGCCACCCAGGAGCCCAGTCTCTTAATTATAGAGAACAAACTGATGGTTAACAGAGAGGAGGGGATGGAGGGATAGGTTAAATAGGTGATGGGGATTCAGGAGTGCACTTGTGATGAGCACTGGATATGGAAGTGGAGGGATAGGTTAAATAGGTGATGGGGATTCAGGAGTGCACTTGTGATGAGCACTGGATATGGAAGTGCTTAATTACTACATTGTATACCTGTAACCAATATAACACTGTATGTTATCTAACTGGAATTAAAATAAAAACTTAAGAAAAAAGAAATGAAGGACAGTAAACATTTGTACTTGGCAAGTCTGATTATTGACATTGATGATCATAGATCAAATCACATAAGATTTTATAAGAGATAAGATGAATAAATCCCTTGCTTAGCACTGTGAATAATTACAGTGGGGTGCTCTATATCCTTTTTTATGTGGCAACACTATAATTAATCTTAAGACAACATCAGAATTAACAATGAATAATTTCATCTTGAAACAGATCAGAATATTAAAATAATATTTTCTTCAGTTATATGATGACACATAAAAATTGTGGTAGAAGTAAACAGTGACTCCATTTATTTGTGACATGAAGAAAACTCTTTCAAAATAAGGAATCAAGTGTAAGTCAATAAAAAGCAAATCAATCATAGCTTCAGAAAGAAATTTTTCACAAGGTTATTACAACACTGTTTAAAAAGTACTTGCATGAATCTGTCAATTCATGTGTCGACATGTAGCAATCACTTTAGAATCATGAGAAAGAACTTGAAATCTCAATCCAGTAATTTTTGAAGATGTTAATTAAGCAATGTCAGAGATTCAGTACTCAGATTCTGAACTAAGAACCTTTCAAGATAAGTTTTATATATATAACAAAGGAAGTAAAAAGGAAGCCTTCCCAAGAAAAGTTTTTTTAAAAGTAAGAACTCACTAAAATGGCCATATAAAATGAAAAGGAAACAAGCAAAAAGAAACAAAATGCTAATCACATCTTCTACCAGTTGCCAAAATGCCACTATTGACTAAAAATGGAACCTTAATGAGTTGGGTAGATAGCTTTCAACAGTTACAAAGTAAAAGATGGCCAACAAAGACTCAGATTACCCTGGAGAACTATAGCTGAGATGGAACCAAGAATGTGAATAAAATGAGGCTGCAAAATGAATTTGACATCTTACCAAAAATTAAAATTGCTGTTTAAATTTGCTTAAGTTGTAAAGAAAAATCCAGGGCTACTAAGGAATAAAAAAGAGAAAATCATCAATACTTTATTACTTAAAAATATTATTTATATGTTTAGAGAATATTTAGAGAGGGTTGTGTTGTGTGTGTGTGTGTGTGTGTGTGTGTGTGTGCGTGTCCCCAACCACCCCATATCACAGTAAAGTTCCCTGAGTCCACACTATATAATTTTCTTGCTTAAAGCATAATCTGTACAGACTGCTTCTGTATTAGACAAAGTTACAGACCATTTCTCCTACAGTGCAATGTCACGTGAACCCCAGGGAAGTATTATAGCAAGGTGAAATATATTTAGTTTCTGACATGTTTATTGCATAGGGATGTCCTTTGCTTTCCCAATATAAGTAAATATGTTATTGAATATCTTCTCTTTTCTTTCTCTTTCTTTGTCCTCTACTAGAACTAATAATGGCTCCAAATTTCTTAAAGGAATCTATGTACAAAAAAGGCTCAAAAGTGCACAGTCCGTCAATTATTACTTAAGGAATTCAATTTTAATCCATGAAAATAAATGAGATACGTCAAAATTATGATAATGGCATCATATGCTAGTCAAAAGTCCTCATTTATTAAATATTATCCATGTCAAAATAAAAAATTGACTCTTCTTTTGTAGGACCAGTGAGTAGAGAAAATGTAATATATCTTCCTAAAAAATAAATTCAAATTGGGTTTAGAATTGAAATAAATGTTACCTGCAAAATATTAATGACTAAAACAATAAACACAAATAATAAAAGTCAATTTATATGAGGAAGAAGCATGTTAAGTCCTAACTGAGGTTGATTTTAAATTACTGATATTAAAAATAAAGTAGTTCATTGAATTCATCATTAACATGCAATAAATTTTTAAGTTAAAGAAAATAACAGAATATGAAAGTGTTGGGATAAAAAAGTAGTAAGTTTTAGGAATTAACATTAGAATTAAAATAAGGTAACCAACCCTATAAGTAAATTAATGATATATTTTGAAATAAACTAAAATATAGATTTTACGTAAAAATGTATTGAAAGGTGACAAAATATTAAGCTAATGGTATTCATTTATTTATGCTTTTTAGTATAATTTACCATTAATAACCTCAGTACTAATATTAATGAAAAAAGGAAAGTCATTTCGTTTTATGTGGGTAACTACAAACCCCACATAGCTTCATTTAGGTTAAGGTCCCAAGTCAATAAACTAAGATTTACTACCTAAACAAAGATTTAAAACCTAACAGTTTCATCTCATCATTAAAAGTCACTTTTAACCAGTCAACATGGGAATTTCCTGGTCAGCACTAGGAAATTTATTGAAAGACCCCTCTTATTCCACGTAGGAGGTTGACTACTACTAAATAATAGATTCTTCTTCTCTTTTTAATGCTTATTTATTTTTGAGAGAGAGAGAGAGCATGAAAGGGAGACACAAAATCCAAAGCAGGCTCCCAACTCTGAGCTGTGAGCACAGAGCCCGATGCAGAGCTCGAACTCACGAACCATGAGATCATGACCTGAGTGAAGTTGGACACAACTCACTAAGCCAACCAGGCACCCCAATAATAGATTCTTTACTAACAATTTTCTTCTTTCCACTCCCTTTTTACCTTTAAACAGTATTTCTTTTCTGTAGTCCTTTGGAGCTCCCCTCTACTTGCTAGATGGGATGCTGCTGGATTCATCAATCAATTAATAAAGCCAAAATTTACTCAGTTGAATTTTCATTATTTAACAGATTTGGGGGCAGCAGTGGGATCTGAAGTGAAGTACAGGGCATTTGGAGACAATGAGAAACACAGACATTGTAACCTGCAAACCCTCTGAGTATACTGTCTTTGAGAGCATGGTCTTTGCTGCCATTTGCAAGGGCTGTGGGTAAGCTCTCTTGGCTGGGAGCTCTGCTTTTTGTTTTTGTTTATTTTGCATTCAGTCAAGTCACCTGATCTAATTGGATTTCCTTGGAAGGACAGGTCTGCTTGAGCTGGCAGATCAGGTTGCCTGGAGCCCAAATAAACTGGCATATTTGCCGACAGCCCAGCTGAGCTGGCATATTTGCCCAGATCCAAGCCTCTACCTTTTTAGACCACAGCCCTCGAGGTAGAAAACCCTTGCAAAGTTTCACATGATTTTTTTCGTGTGCATAAGGTTCTTGTGGCCAGGATAGAGTAACTTCTCTTGGTTACTACCAATACACTAAGGTGTGCAAGTTTGTTGGTCTTGCTTTGTGTAGATAAAGGTTATTGCTAACAGGGATCTCAAAGGCCAACAAGCTGAAAAAATTGGTGAGCACAGGTCAAGCATTTAAAGGCTGTTAGACTGCATGAGACCTCAAGATTCCCATGATTAAATAAGTTGGTTATAGAAAAGATTAAATTAACATTAGTTCACCCACCAACCCCAAGAAACCTGTGCAACAAGGTACACTGTAAAACACGCACAATTCCCAACCCAGCAGCACATCCCTTTTAGGTTTTAGTCAGACTGTGAGAAACCCAAAGTCTTAGGGAATGGGCTCCTTACATTCTAAACAGTCAAGCATGCCACCTTCCAGCACATGTACTTATTCTATGTCTAAGAACTTTCATCCTGGAAGTTGCAGATATCTAACAGAAACAGCAAACTTTTACTAAGCTGGTCTTCTGCCCTGAGAAACTTGGGTTGGTAACTGTCAGGTTGGGGGCCCCAATTAAAGCCAGACAGAAATGTGAGCTGTGCCCCATTTGCAACTAGATATGGCTGGACAGAAATGTGGGTTAACTCCATTTGCAGCCAGGGTCCTACCAAATTGATGCCAGCCTATGGGAGAATTACAAGTTAGAAAATCAATGACCATAATGGAGAAGTGTATTTGAAACTGAGGGTCCCCAAATTAAGCAGAATGGGATACCTGTTTTAATTGGCAAGGAGAAGCCTCCAAAAGTTTCCAAAATTCCAAAGTAGTTTCATTTATAGATTCATTGCAAAAGGCTAAAGGTAAGAGGTACCTAAAAGACTGACATAAACTCCTATTGCTCTCCTCTTTCCTCCTTTGAGTATTCATTCTTCTAATCCTGTCTCAATTGTTTTTCCACTCTGCAAAGACCATACAACTATAAACAAAATGTGGAAAGTTAATGCAATTGCAGACAACCTTACAACCACCTTAAAATTGGGGACCCTATATGGCCCCTCCCAGAGTTGATGAAACTGAGGAATTTTCTGGTTAACTGCTGTATTTTTACCTTAAACAACCAATGGGAAACTCTGGTAGGTACCTGAGCCTGCAGAGGGGATCCTGGAAAAACTGGCAAAAGCCAGCAAATGGTGGAAATTCTTAACAGTATCACCTCTTTCCCAATCTCTGTAGTTTCCAGTTGAGAAAGGAAAAGAAAATTTCAAATTGCCCCATCCTTTCCAAGTCCAAACCCACTGATCACTGATCCTTTCTCTTCCAAAGACAGAAAGCTATTGCCTCCTCCTTGTTTCGATTTGTGTCACTGGGTTTGACTTTCTGTCTTCCTGGCACATTTAGGTTGTTCGTTCTTTGGCTATCACTGGGAGTAACTCTGGATCAAGCGAAGCTAATAACATCCTTTCAATCTCTTTGAGGACCCCTCTGACACTAAAGGAGCAGTTACTAAATACTGCCAGAAATATTTAAAATTAGAACTATGCATCCAGAAGGAAAGAAGTAAATTTGAGGATAAAGTGGTCAGAAAGGTGGATCAACCCATGGTGTCACTTAAGTTACCACCCAATTCTTTGAGAGATTGAAAGTAACTGTTCTTATCTTACAAAGCTTTACACAACTAGACATGTAGCTTTAGAGGCAATTCGAAGTTCACTTATTCCTTTACCAATCCTAAAACTTCTCCTATTTATCTTAAAGTGCTAATAAATTATTGGTTTTAGGAAAACAAAGTCTTTCTTGGAGGAACTTGCATTCTTTCCTTGTCACTTAAAGTTATACATCTTATCATATTTTTAAAATGTAAACATAGCCCACAAACACCTAAGAATGAGGAAACAAAAAAAAAAAAGAGGCCTTTTAAAAATACAAACTGCTAAAAGGCCTTTGTGACCAAACTCTAGCACAGCCTCCTTAAGATTAATTCCAGGGACAAATTTAAATTTTAAAAATCTTCTCCACAAATATCAGTAACTGTAGGGTCCTTACATCAGTCTGTGTGTGTGACCAAATATATAGGTTGCAAATGTGAGATATTATCTCCATGTGCAGATAATATTGCCAAATAATCTGCAAAAGAGCTGTAGTTTGTTGGTTTGAAGACAAGCACTTGTAGGAATGGGCATTCTAAAACTCTCAGAAACTAACTAAAATGTTTTTCTTTTTTTTTTTTTAATGTTTATTTATTTTTAAAAGACAGAGAATGAGCAGGGGAGGGGCAGAGAGAGAGGGAAACACAGAATCTGAAGCAGTCTCCAAGCTCTGAGCTGTCAGCACAGAGCTTGACATGGGGCTCAAATCCATTAACTGTTGAGATCATGACCTGAGCTGAAGTTGGACGCTTAACTGACTGAGCCACCCAGGCACCCCTCAAATGTTTTTCAAGTTCATGTGATCTTGGAAAATACTCAGTTGTTGGTTTAATTTTAGGATAGACATATCTTTATAGTAATCAGCATTAAAAGTAAAATTTTTATTCTGCCTGGGTTTACTTGAAGTTCAATAAGTTGATGTGATCTCTGTTACAAACTTAAAAAGAAAAAAACATTCAGAGAATGACTTTGTTGTCTCATAAGGTTTTTATGGGTAATCCGAACATAATTAAGTAGAGGTAAACTGAATATGCGTAAATAAAATTTAAAATTTCGGGTAAACTTTTAAGTAGTCTCACAAATCTTTTGTTTTAATTGAATTAAATTAAATTAACTAAAACCTTGAAACTTTGTTGAGTTAGGCTAAGTGATGAATAAAGTTAAAATTAAATATTTAGATTATTTTCAAATAAAATACTAAAACATTAATTAATGAACATAGGTTTATCTAATTTTGGCTTCCTTATTGCAGAGACATTAAAGATAGATTTGGGTCTGTTAGTATATATGCTTTTTTTTTTTTAATGTTTATTTATTTTGAGAGAGAGAGAGACAGAGAGAGAGACAGAGTGTGAGTGAGGAAGGGACAGAGAGAGAGGGAGACACAGAATCCGAAGCAGTTTCCAGGTTCTGAGCTGTCAGCACAGAGCCTGATGTGGGGCTTGAAGTCACCAGCCATGAGATCATGACCTGAGCAGAAGTTGGAAGCTTAACCAAATGAGCCACCCAGGCAACCTAATGTGTTTATGCTTTATTCAAAGACTGTATTTATTTACTGAAGAAGCACGTTTATACAAATTATGAAATGTATTCATAAATTTGCAAATCCAAACAATGTTAGTTTAATAGTTGACAATTGTTTACTTATTAGTGTTAACTAGAAATTAAAATTTCTAAGAGTTCAGAAATCCAATAAATGTAAATAAGCACTGGATAATAAGGGAAACAACTCTGTACACAATGAAAGTAGGATGTGTGTTTTTGATAAAAAAAAAAAAAAAGTATGAGGAGTACAGATGAATTTTTTTGTTATAGTTGTTGAGGGAAAGGAAAGTAATTTTGTCCTAAAGTGGTCCTGGTTGTTTAAAGAAGCAAAATATAGGGCAAAATCTAAATGTAAAAAAGAAAGTTGCAGGTTTGTGGAAAAGGAATCTTTGAAAAGGAATTTTAATGTGTGGTCAGGCTAGCTAAGACTGGAATAAATTTAATTAAAAATAAGTTTTAAAGTAAGTTGGTCCAAAATTAGAATTTGGTTTTCTCTCTGTTATAAAGACAAAGTTTTCTTGGATTAATGTTCTGCTCTTTATAAGAAATTGTAAAAGGGCTTTTTTTTTCCTTAACCTTTTAACTACTCGTCTAGAAAACAAGATTTTGGGTTTTGTCAAAATACTTTTCTATATCTTCATCAGGTCTTTGATTGGTTAAGAAAGCTAAACTCTCTACTAAGAAAGGCTAATTTTTGTTTGTTTTATTTTACATCTGTTTAACTTTCTGTACTTGCCTATGGTCTTTCACTGTTACCATGGGTAAGTGGATAATTAAGTATTGTTTTATAGTGACCTGGTCTTATTTGACCAAGTTTTGTGTTGTTTTTTGTTTGTTTGTTTGTTTAGTTTTTTGGGTTTTTTTTGTTTTTTTTTTTTGTTTTTGAGAGAGAGAGAGAGAGAGAGAGAGAGACAGCGTGAGTGAGCATGAGTGGGCGAGAGGGGCAGAGGGACTGAGAGAGACAATCTTAAGCAGGCTCCACACTCAGCACGGAGCCTGACATGGGGCTCAATCCCAGAACCCTGGGATCATGACCTGAGCTGAAATGAAGAGTCAGAAGCTCAACTTACTGAGCCACCCAGGTGCCCTTAAAACCCTTTCATTTTTTGATAAACTACCCAAATCAAATTCTAAGTGATGTCTTTCTGACCTGAAAGAAACTTTGGGATTTTTTTCCAGAGGGCCCCTGGGGCATTCTAAAGGATCTATTAAATTGATTAGGCTTATTTGCTAGGTTAAATTACATGGGAAGCACTGTCAAATCAGAAGTAATACTAAGTTTATGTTGTATTTGTAAAACTGTGGCACACATGGAAAAAGCCCATTCTGCATCTGCAAAAAACCTGCCCCTCATTGCCAGACTTGTGACATGACAGCAGTCTGTTCTCAAATCAGAGAAATTAAAGGGGGGTAAACAATGGCTGTAAAATAATACAGGGCTATAGGAAAACCAATACAACTACTTGGTTCTTCTTGGCTCCCTGGCAAGCCCCACTTTTTGGTTTTTGTATTCCTTCACCCACCACAGTGCATTTAAGAGGACTCAAATTATTGGGGCACCTGGGTGGCTCACTCCTTCGGTTGAACGTCCGACTTCGGCTCAGGTCATGATCTCACAGTTTGTGGGTATGAGCCCTGCATCAGGCTCTGTATTGACAGCTCAGAGCCTGGAGTCTGCTTTGGATTCTGTGTCTCATTCTCTCCCTGCCCCTCCCCCACTTGTGCTCTGCCTCTCCCTGTCTCTTAAAAATAAAAATGTAAAAAAAAAAAAAAAATTTGTAAGAGGACTCAAATTATAAACAGACATTGATGGGAAAACTTCTACAATAATGCAAAAACAGTCTACTAGCAATATCTGGCTTATCAGGGCCACAATTATAGAAAAACTATTTTTGTTTCCAAAGGCCTCAGATCTATTCCTCTGTAGCCTTTAAGCACCTGTAGCTGGACTTCATTCAGCTGCCACTTAGTATGGTTATCAATATGTTCTTGTTATTATATATATATATATATATATATATATATATATATATGTTTTCTAGACGGGTTGAAGCCTTTCCCTACAGCAAGGCTAATGCCCTCACATTGGCAAAGAAACGACTAGAAAATGTATTTTCCACTGGGGTATAACTTTATATAATCTCCAGTGATTGAGGCACCTACTTCACGAAGGGCAAGTCATAAGAGCTTTAATGAAAACCTTACAAACTTCATGGAATTTATCAGTACACAACCTTCTGATGATCCCTTGTTATCTCATGATAGTAGTATGACAACCTACTGTTAAGTCTTTAATGTCTTATATTTAAGCCTGTCAGCAGGCTTTAAAATATAAGCCCTCCTGGGGGTGACTGGGTGGCTCAGTTGGTTAAGTGTCTAACTTTGGCTCATATCATGATTTCATGTTTTTGAGTTTGGATCCACATTGGGCTCTGTGCTGACAGCTAAGAGCCTGAAGCCTGCTTCAGATTCTGAGTCTCCCCCTCTCTCTGCCCCTCCCCACTCACTCTCTCTTTCTCTCAAAAATAAACATTAAAAAATAAATAAATAAAAAATATCTCCTGGATCCCAATTCAAAGCAATGTGTTTGTTAGCCACAGTCTAGAGACTGGTGACTGGGTATTCTAGAAACATCATAAGAGGAAGACAGTGCTCACGCCCTATTGGAAGCAACCTTACCAAGTGCTTCTGACTATTAATAATGTTCTAAAACTAAAAGGCATTAAGCCTAGGATACACAGCTAAAGAAGGCTCCACCTGACACCTGCTCCTATACAGATGTTGGAAATCTCTGAATAAAACTGATGTAGAAGAGAAGTAGCTGACATCAAGGTAGACTGCTTTTGCCCAAGATGACAGATCAAGACTTCATACTTTAACTAAACATGAAATGCTTTCTCCTTCTTTTCCTTTCCTTTACTCTGGCATTGGCCTAGAAAGATAACATCCTCAACTGTATCTCCCAGGCCACTGCTAAAGGGCAACCTCTGGAATTTACAGCAAACTTTTATTTCAGGGTGGGAAAAAGGAAAAATGATTCATGTCATTGGCTGACTCCCCTAAATTTTCATCATGAGTCAAACAGGACCTACCAGGAGGGTTTCATGATTCAAGATTCACTCCTTTTGGCAGGTCCCTGTTTCCCTGGTGAGTGATAAATGTAAATGAGACTTTGATCAGGAATTTTCCGTTAATTCTTGAAATCATTGCACAATCTACTGCTAAAATAGTAGCTGCCAATAAAGAACCCTAGACCCACTAGCCAAAAGAGTTCTTGATTAATAGGATAGCTCTTAATTATTTTTTAGCTGAGCGAGGAGATGTGTGCTGTAGCCAACACCACATGCTATACCTGGATTAACACTTCCATGGAAGTTCAAACTTGATTACATAAAATCACTAAGCACGTCACTTTAAAGAAAGACTCCTTCAGGAGGGTCTTATATGCTTATATGACTTGTGTGCTTTTGATTTGGGTCTTAGGGACCATGGCTTCGAAGTACACGCTGAACATTGGGAATCTTCCTGTTTATAGCAATCATAATAATGTCCCTGCTTTACATGCTTTCAAAAGCTTTACATGCATGTGCACAGCCACTAACCACCAATTAGATGATCTCCCTAAAACTGAAATGGCAAAAGAACTAAGAAACGACCAACTTACAAATTGTGAATCCGTGAATATCAGAGGTTAAGAAAAAGTCATGACCTATGAATACCACACAAAGGAATAATGGTGAGAGCTTCAGAGCAGTAGCTGAAAGTGGCACTAATGACTTAAATTTTGGTCACATCTTAGTTAAGTTCAGAGTCTGATCAAAAGGGGATAATTGTCCAAAGAAACCCCACAGGTCCCCAAATGTCATCATGTAACATAAGGCCTGAACTCAGTAAACCAAGACTCAATACCTAACAGAACTACAGTTTCAACACGCCATTAAATGTAACCTTTAACCAGTCAACAAGGGAATTTCCCAGACAGCATTAGGAAATTTACTGATAGACCCTTTTTGATCCTCTTACTGGGGTGACCTTGCCTGAAATAATAAGTTCTTTACCAATAATTTCCTTCTTTCTCACCTTTCTTTTTCTGTAGCTCTTTGGAGCTCTCCTCTACTTGCTGGATGGAATGCTGGGTGATTCATGAACCAATTAATAAAGTCAATTAGATTTTTAACATTTACTCAGTTAAATTTTTCTTAACAGTTGAAACTTAAGACAGGGAAGAAAAAGGCCTTGGAGTAGCAAAAATGAGGAGTTTGAAGCAGACACATAACTTAAAATAGTCTAAGATTTAAGTAAAGGGCCTAACTCATCTCAGTAGTTGATAACCTTGAGTAAATGAAAAAAGGTTAAATTATCCTTAGTATACAATGTTTGAAGACACAGAAATATATAGCAAGCATTTGAAACAAAAATCTTCCTTTCAAAATTGCTATGACAAAAAAAATTGGATGTTTGGCTGTCCTACAAACTTTGACTCTTAAGAAACATCTCCTTTCCTACAGACTTAAACACATAAAATTTTAAAACAACATGAAAATATTATCATTAAAAAGTATATTCTACTTTAACTTTATAAATTAGCATTAGCGCTTGAGAGAAGGAGAATGAGAATGAGATTAGAACTTGGGGGAAAAAATGCCAAAGACTGAATCATTCTGAAAACTTTTTGGATCACTTATGAGTAAAATTAGGTTAAGGTTAAGAAAGATACATACTTCACATGACTATAATATACAAGAAGAGGACACTAAGAATCTACAAAACATTTTTTAAGCTTTTTAAAAGCAATATAAGCCTTTTCGAATAAATATCACACAGAAACTCTACATTTGCAAAGCACAAAAGTGAGACAGCCATGGCGGAGGTAAAGGAAGGAACTTAGAGCCCCACACTATGGATCTCAACCTCAACCACTAAACATATATCAGTGAAATAAACTAAATTTTCCTTTTTCAATGCTGTTTTTCTACTTACTTCTACAAGGCTTACTTCAAATCTGTTTCCTCCAGAAAGCCTTTGAACTTAATCAAGCTAAAATGGTTCCATCCACAAAAGTGCTATAGAATTTATATTTGTAGAGGCACCTGAGTGGCTCAGTTAGTTAAGTGTCTGACTCTTGATTTCAGCTCAGGTCATGATCTCACGATTCATGGGTTCAAGTCCTGCATCAGGCTCTGTGCTGTCAGCTCAGAGCCTTGAGCTTGCTGCAGATTCTGTGTCTCCTGCTCTCTCTCTGTCCTCCACTCCCGCGGCCCCAGGCCCTTGCTCTGTTTCTGCCTCAAAAATAAATAAACATAAAAAATGTTTTAAAAATAAATGAATAAAAATGTTTTTTGGTCCAGCAGCCAGGAACACAGCAGTCAGTGTGCACCACACCCAGCCACAGCACTTGGCCACACTGTGGCCAACTGCATCCCACCAGTCACACTTGTGCACCTGGAGCCCTTGCAGTGCTTCAGAGAATCCAGCACAGGACTAGTGGCTCAGGGCAAATTGTGCTAACAATGCAGCCCTGCTCCCAAGTCCCCAGCAGGCATGCACCCTCAGAGCTGGCCTGCCTGGGTCCCACCAGCACCGCAGAGACCAAGCACAGCCCACGACAGACAGAGTCAAAGCAGATTATTAAAGGAAAAGTGACACACACAAAACAGCAGGGCATAAGAAATACACATAGGACGCTCTCCTGAGGTGCCAGGTTCTGGTGAAAAGGGGAACACTGCACTGCGGGGCACTCAAAGACTTTTCTTCAGTCACTACTAATCAACAGCAGAAGACAGAAACAGACACAATGAGGCAGGCAGACAAAATGAGGAGACAGAGAAATTTATCCCAAATGAAAGAACAGGACAAAGCCACAGCCAGAGATCCAAGCAAAACAGATCTAAGTAACAGTGACTAATAGAGAACTTAAAGCAAATGATCAGAAGGATATCCACTGGATCAACTGGGAATTATTCCCTAGGTTGCAAAGGTGGTCCAAAATTTATAAATCAATTAACATGATTCATCATATCAATGCAGAAAAAGCATTTGACAAAGTACAGCATCCGTTCATGATAAAAAAACAAAAAACAAAAAACCCTTCACAGGGTGTCTGGGTGGCTCAGTTGCTGATGAGCCTGACTATGGTTAAAATTAAGGTTATGATCTTGTGGTTCATGGGTTCGAGCCCCCATCAGGCTCTGTGCTGACAGCTTGAAGCCTGGAGCTTGCTTCAGATTCTGTGTCTCCCTCTCTCTCTGCCCCACCCCACCCCCTTCCTCTAGCTCTCAAAAATAAAACATTAAAAAAATATTTTTAAAAACCTTCACAAATAAAGTTTAGAGGGAACATACCTCAACATAATAAAAGCCAAATATGAAAAACCCACAGCTAACATCATCTTCAATGGGGAAGAACTAAGAGGTTTTGCCTAAGGTCAGTAACAAGACTGATGTCCACTCTCTCTACTATTCAACATAGTAGCGGAAGTCTTACTCACAGCAATTGGATAACAGAAAGAAACACAAGGCGTCCAAATTGGTAAGAAAGAAGTAAAACCTTCACTATTTCACAGATGACATGATTTGCAGATGGCATGACATGATGAAGAAAACCCAAAACACTCCACTAAAAAAATGCTAAAATTAATCAACAAATTCAGTAAAGTCACAGGATACAAAGTTACCACACAGAAATCTGTTGCATTTCTGTATACTAATGATGAAGCAGCAGAATGATAAATTGAGAAAAAAAATTCCATTTATAACTGCACCAAAAATAATAAGATACTTAGTAATAAACCTAACTAAACAGGTTAAAGACCTGTACTCTGAAAACTATAAATCGCTGATGAAAAAAATTAAAGACTATGCAAAGAAATGGAAAGAAATTCCATGCTCATGGAATGGATGAACAAAGATTCTTAAAATGCGTACACTACCCAAAGCAATGCATACATTTATTTAATGGAATGCCTATCAAAATACCAATAGCATTATTCACATAACTAAAATAAAGAATTCTAAAATTTGTATGGAACCACAAAAGATCCCAAATAGCCAAAGCAATCTTGAAAATGAAAAGCAAAGCTTGAAGGCATCATAATTCTGAACTTCAACTTATGTTATAAAGCTATAGTAATCACGAGTATGATACTGGCACAAAAATAGGCACACAGATCAACAGAATAGCAAATCCAGAAATAAACCCACAATCATATGGTCAATTAATCTTCAACAAAGCAGGAAAGAATATCCACTGGGATAAAGAAAGTCACTTCAACAAATGGCGTTGGGAAAACTAAATAGCAACATGCAAAATAATGAAAGTAAACTACTTTCTTACACCATACACAAA
>NW_024412395.1:18957141-18987530 GCF_014898765.1 Herpailurus yagouaroundi
ACATGCAAAATAATGAAAGTAAACTACTTTCTTACACCATACACAAAAATAAACTCAAGGGCGCCTGGGTGGCTCAGTTGGTTAAGCGCCCGACTTTGGCTCAGGTATGATCTCAGAGCTCGTGAGTTCGAGCCCTGCATCAGGCTCTGTGCTGACAGCTCAGAGCCTGGAACCTGCTTCAAATTCTGTGTCTCCCTCTCTCTGTCCCTCCCCTGCTTGCACTCTGTCCCTGTCTCTCTCTCTCTCTCTCAAAAATAAACATTAAAAAAAAAAAAAAAACTCAAAATGGATTAAAGATCTGAATGTGAGACCTGAAACCATAAAAATCATAGAGGAGAGCACAGGCAGTAATTTTTTTGACCCTGACGATAGCAACTTTTTTCTAGGTATGTCTCTTGAGGCAAGGGAAACAAAAGCGTTATTGGGACAACATGAAAATAAAAAGCTTTTGCACAGGGAAGGAAACAATCAACAAAACTAAAATGCAACCTACAGAATGGGAGAAGATATGTGCAAATGATATACTGTATAAGGAGTTAGTATCCAAAGTATATAAACTTAACACCCCAAAAAAAATCCAATTAAAAACTGGGCAGAAGACATGAAAAGACATTTCTCCAAAGAAGACACAGAGATGGCCAACAGACACATGAAAAGATGCTCATCATCTCTTATCATCAGGGAAACCCAAATCGAAACTACAATGAGGTATCATCTCACTCACATGTGTCAGAATGGCCAAAATCAACAACACAAGAAACAGGAGGTGTTGGCAAGAATGTGGAGAAAAAGCACCCTCTTGTACTGCTGTTGGGAATGAAAACTGGTGCAGTCACTGTGGAAAACAGTATGGAGGTTCCTCAAAAAGTTAAAAATAGAACTACCTTATGATCCAGCAATTGCACTACTAAGTATTTACTCAAAGAATACAAGAACACTAATTCAAAGGGATGCATGTACCCCTATGTACATGCATTATTTACAACAGCCAAATTATGGAAGCAGCTTGAGCATCTATTAATTGATGAATGGATAAAAAAGATGTAGTATATGTGTATGCGTATATGTATGTAAAAATAATTATATATAAATGTAACAGAGTATTACTCAGCCATAAATATGAATGAAATCTTCCCATTTGCAACAACATGGATAGAGCTATAGAACATAATGCTAAGTGAAAGCAGTCACAGAAAGGCAAATACCATATGATTTCACTCATAAGTGGAATTTAAGAAATCAAGCAAACAAGTAAAGGGATAAAAATAAGAGAAAGAGAAATCAAGAAACAGACTCTTAAGTATAGAGAACAAACTGATAGTTATAAGAGGGGAGGGGTTATTAGGTGATGGGGATTTAGGAGTGCACTTGTGATGAGCATAGGGTAACGTCTGGAAGTGTTAAAGTATTACATCATATACCTGAAACAATATAATACTCCATATTAACTAACAAGAATTAAACTAAAAACTTAAAAACATTTTTTAAATAAAAGATAAATAACTTTGGAGCTTTTATGTATATTCAGAATTATTGTTCAATTCCCCATGCAGCTGTAGCCTCTTTGGGCTCTAAAAATCTGTGGAACTTAACCCATTATTAGAAAAGGAAAAGCAGATTATGGTGTGATAATTTTAACCACTTGTCCTGATTTTAAATATTTTCTATTCATTAAGAACATTCCATTTAGTAAAAAATGGTGAGGCAGAAATGTTTGCAATGTGTTCCTTGCAATGAATATACTTGGAAGTGTTGATGTACAATAATGATGCCTTAAGGTTAGATAATGGAAGCAGTGCCTTTCAAATGCTTATGTTAATTGTAAACATTAAATTCCAAAAGAGAATTTGTGTATGATTCTATTTCACCACTGCTGTCACCTCTGCTTTTCAATTTGAATTTTTACAAGATGATTGAGAGAACACTGTAATAACCCAGCTGTATGAAACAGCAAGAGGCCTGAACAAAATTACATCAGGTTCCAAAGAAATCAGGGAAAACTTCTTTAAAACTAAAAATGCAACCAATTGCATTCGTACTTTGCTAGTGTTCTAGACAAAAAATTTCAGACAAAAGGATGACTTAAAGGAAAGCAAAAAGACTGTATGCTAGATATTTTAATAAAGTGTTTTAAAAGATCTCCAAACCCAAAACCCACTCTAAGTTACTAAGTTACCTCCATGCCTAGAATAAGGGAAAGTGGATAGCAGTAGGCTGTGGACCTGATTTCAAGTAGTGGTGACTGGTAGACAAGATATCTCTCTTGTCCAAATAAAAAGCTATTTCTTGATGAGTTCTAATGGTTTTAAGTCAATGACAACAAAAACATTAATAAGACAAAAGAAGTTATCTTTCTCATTCATTCATTCATTCATTCAGCATTAATAAGAAATCTATTCCTCAGATACTATTAGGTAAACATGGCTTGAATACTAGGAGTTCTCATCTATGGGCAAGAAATAGACGAGTACAGAACATAATTCAAACCACAGTAGAAGCGGGGCACCTGGGTGGCTCGGTTAAGTGTAGGACTTCAGCTCATGTCATGATCTCAGGTTCGTGGGTTTGAGCCCCATGTGAGGCTTTGTGCTAACAGGTCAGAGCCTGGATCCTGCTTTAGATTCTGTGTTTCCTTCTTTCTCTATCCCCCCTACTTGGCCTCTGTCTCTCAAAAATAAAAAAAATGATAAAAATTTCAAACCACAGAAGTAAAAGCAAAGATGAAACAAGAGGCAACAAGGGTGGATACAAAAGAAAAGATATCTGAATAGTGCTTTGAATGGTGATTTTATTAGATGATGTTGGGGAGAGAGTGGAATACAGAAGGAAAGGCATTCATCCGAAAAATAACAACGTAGGGGCACCTGGGTGGCTCAGTCGGTTGAGCATCTGATTTCAAATGAGGTCATGATCTTCCAGTTCATGAGATCAAGCCCTGCATGGGGTTTGCTGCTGTCAGTGCAGAGCCCACATCAGATCTTCTGTCCCCCTCTCTGTCGGCCCCTCCCCCATTCTCTCTCTCTCTCTCTCTCTCTCAAAAATAAACAAACATTGAAAAACTAAATAAAAAGAACAACATATATAGAGATATCACAGCATAAAAAGTTATGGTGTTTAGGAATAGGAGAAAACGATAAAGGAATATCTGAGAGATATTCTTCTGTTTCTTACATAAGTAAGATTACATAAATAATCTCATAGGAGAAGTATTATTTCCTACTTTATATAAGAAAACCGAGACTCAGATCATCCTGTCCAATATGATATATATATCATGAATGAATGAATATATATATTCAATGAATATATATATTCATATATATATATATGTATATATAAAGAAGTCATACAACATAATAGCAAATAAACAAACCACTTAAAATCTAGGCAGAGGATCTGAACATTTTCCCAGAGAAGACATATAGATGGGCAAGAGGTACATGAAAAGGCACACATCACTAATCATCAGGAAAATGCAAATCAAAACTACAATGAGATATCACCTCACACCTGTAATAATGGCTACTATCAAAAATATAAGAAATAGTACTGGTGAAGACATAGAAAAAAGAGAACGCTGTGCCCTGCTGGTGGGAATGTATACTGATGCAGCCTCCATGGAAAACAGCATGAAGCTTCTTCCTCAAAAGACTAAAAACAGAACACTACATGATCTAGCAATTCAACTTCTGTTTATTTATGCAAAGGGAACATAAACACTAACTCGAAAAGATATATGCACTTCCTTGTTCACTGGAGCATTAATTACAATAGTCAAGACAAGAAAGCAAAGTATACATCAATGAATAAAGAAAATATGGTATACACACACACACACACACACACACACACACACACACAGTGGAACATTATTCAGCCATAAAAAAAGAAGGAAATCTTGCATTACCAATATGGACAGATCTGGAGGGAATTATGCAGAGTAAAATAAGTTAGGCAGAGGAAAGCAAAAACCATATGATCTCACTTAATATGTGGATTCTAAACGAAACAAAACAAAACAAAAAAAAAAACAACTAAGGTCATACATACAAAGAAGAGATTAGTGGGTGCCAGAGGTGAGGGTGTTGGGGGTTGACAAATGGGTAAAGGGAATCAAAAGTACAAAATTCCAGTTATCAAATACATAAGTAATGGGGATATAATTTATAGCATGGTGACTATAGTTAATAATGCTATACTGCATTTTAGAAAGTTGCCAAGAGAGTACATCTTAAAAGTTCTCATCACAAGAAAAAAAGATTTTAATTATGTATGGTGATAGATGTTGACTTATTGTGGTGATGTTTTTCAATATAGGCAAATATCGAATATTATGTTATATACCTGGAACTAATATAATGTTATATGTCAATTATATATCAATTTAAAAAAACGGTGACAAATCAAAAACATTCTAAATTAATGGAGAGATATTCTGTGTTCAGAGACTGAAGACTCAACACTGTTAAAGTTTTTTCCAAATTTGATCTATAGATCTATAGTTTCTTGAAACTGGATCTATAAATTTATGCAATTCTAATCAAAATCCTAATAAGCTATTTTCTAGAGAATGACAAAGTGATTCAAAAGTTTATTGGAAAGGCAAAGGACCCAGAAGAGCCAACAGAGTACTCAAAAAGATAGATAAAATTTGGGGATTCATATTACCTGATTTCAAGAATTATTATAAGGTTACAGTAATCAAGACGCAGTGGTGTGGTTTAAGAACAGACACTTATCAGTGGAACAAGAGAGAGCCCATAAATAGACCCATACAAATAAAGTCAACTGATCTTTGGCAAAGAAGCAAACACAATCCAATGGAGAAAGGATAGTCTTCTTTTCAAGAAATGGTGCTGGAACACTGGACCCCATAGTTAAATGAACAACAACAAAAAAGAATCTAAGACTCAGACCTTAAACCCTTCACAAATATTAACTCAAAATGAATCACAGACCTAAGTGTGATTCTCAAGTATTAAACCCCTAGAAGGTAAAATAGGAGAACATCTAGGGGATGTTGGATTTGGCAATGAGATAAAAAACCAAAAGGACAATCAATGAGAAAAAAATTGACAAGTTAGACTTAAAGATACAAGCTTATGCTCAGTGAAAGACATTTTTAAGAGCATGAAAAGACAAGTCACAAATTGGGAGAAAATATTTGCAAAACACAAATCTGATAAAGGATTTGGACTTAAAATAGACAAAGGTATTTTAAAACTCAGTAACAGAAAAGAAACAATCCAGTTTTTAAAAAAATGAGGAGGGGCGCCCTGGGGGGCTCAATCGGTTAGGCATCCGACTTCAGCTCAGGTCATGATCTCACAGTTGTGAGTTTGAGCCCCACGTTGGGTTGTGTGCTGACAGCTCAGATAATGGAGCCTGCTTCAGATGCTGTGCCTCTCTCTACCCCTCCCCTGCTTGTGCTCTGTCTCTCTCTCAAAAATAAAATAAACATTAAAAACAGTTTTTTAATTGGGAAAAGAACTGAAAGGAGATTGCACCAACAAAAAATATAGAGATGGCATGTAGATATATGAAAGGATACTTAACATCATGTCATTAGAGAATCACAAGTTAAAACAAAAAGGAGACACTACTACACCCAATAGAATGGCTAAAATTAAAAAAAAATTTTTTTAACTTGACAATACTTTTAGAATGCTCTTGTTAGGCATGTTACTGCTAGCATTCTACTAGCATTCATTCCTAGTAGAAATACAAAATGGGGGGCGCTTGGGTGGCTCACCTGATTAAGTGTTTGACTCTTGATATTGACTCAGGATGTGATCTTGTGATCATGAGACTGAGCCCCATGTCAGGCTCTGCCCTGAGAATGAAGCCTGCTTGGGATTTTCTCTCTGTCTCTCTCTCTCTCTCTCTGTCTCTCTCTCTCTCTCTGTCTCTCTCTCTCTCCTTTTCTGTGTTTCCCACAAAAGATACATTGAAGTCCTAACACCCCAATACATCTGGATGTGACATTTGGATATAGGGTGATTGGACATGCAATTAGATAAGATGATGTCATATTGGAGTACGGTGAGCCTTTAATCCAATCCAATCTGACCAGTATCCTTATAAAAGGAAAAGAGACACAGACAAATAGGAAGAACAGCATAGGTAGGGATTGAAGTGATGGATCTATAGGCCCAGAAACACCAAGGATTGTGGACCATCATCTGAAGCTAGAAAAGAGGCACCACACATATTCTCCCTCACAGCCCTCAGAAAGAACAAAGCCTCCTGACATATTGATTTCAGAACTGTGAGAAGAATAAATTTCTGTTGTATTAAGCCAATGAGCTTGTGATACTTCCTTATGGCAGCTCTAGGAAACTAACATACTATATAATCCAACAAGTGCACCCCTAGATAACTACCCAACTGATTTAAAAACTTATCTAAACAAAAACCTGTATGCTAACAGTAATAGCAGCTTTATTCATCATTGTCAAAGACTGGAGGCAGCTAAGATATCTCTTTATTTTGGTGATAAAACTGTGTACATCCATATAATGATATATTACTATCATAAAAAGAAAAACCTATCAAGCCACAAAAGACATGGATGAATTTTAAATGCATATGGCTAAGTGAGAAAAGCCGGTCTGAAAAAGCAGAACTGTGTCCTTCCAATTATATGACATTCTAAAAAAGGCAAAACAATAGTCATTAAACATATGCGTGGTTGTCTGAGGTATTGACTTGGGGGGATTAAGTAAATGAAGTGCAGGGTACTGTCTAAGGCAGTACAACTATTCTGTATTGTACTGTAATGGTGAATACAAGCCATCAAACATTTGTGAAAATCCACAGAACTTTATATTACAAAGGGTAAACTTCAATGTCCACAAATAATTAAAATATAAGTTAGGTGGTCACGAGATACCATGATGGAATGTAGAATGTGATCAAAGAATTTAAAATGTATTATAAATATATGAAACAATCCTCCCTGAAGAAAGAGGAATAAGATGCTAAGTAATATTAGAAGTGAGTGGAATCTGTAAGAATAAATGCAAAAGGAACTGTACATAAGCATTGTCCTCTAGTTGACAATTTTCTTTCTCACAGTGTACAGGTTAACGACACTGAAATCACCATACCTATGTACTGGAATTGAACGATTAAGTAAACAAATGACAGATGGGAGGAGCTAAGATACTCACTGATGGAGTTGGGCGTTACACAAGGTCAAGGGGCAGAGGTTAGAATGATCCATGTGGTCACCAGTTAGAGGTGGAGACGTAAGTGTGACCTGGTGTTTAGCTTAATTACAGGTACGGATGGTTACATGTACATATATTTATAAATATGTGTATGTATGTGTGTATACACATACATACACACACTTCTCCTTGCTCTATCAGCTAAGAGGATCCAGAAGAAATGACACCCCAGTAGATATGAATACACCAGTCCCTAGATCCTGGATATAACATCAATAACAAGAAACCAGGATTTCTTGGAGAAATAGCTGATATGGGGACTAGGGCAAGAAATATATGAGATGAGCCTGGAGTATCTTGTAGTACTAGAAAGTTAGAAAATATTCAAAATATAAAAGAAAACCCTCCAAGAAAACGCAACCCCAAACAAAACATCTTACAAGGAAGGAGGTTTGTCAAAAGGACATAGGAGTGAATTAAAGAGCTCCCTCTGAACAAAAAACAATTTGAGCAACAAGAAAAACATAAAATAGTATTGGGTAATAACCCAAAACATAAAAATGAATATCTAGGAGTCCATATTGACGTAAAAAATGATAAAATGAATGCATGAATGAATGAATTCCAAATTTACTCTGCCTTTAAGGAAATAAAGTATAACTCCCTATTCCTTAATTATGGGCTGCATATAGTTACTTCCTTTCAAAAAATATAGTATGGAAAGGGAGGAAAAAAATCATAACTTTACAGTGGAGAAATATGACAAACTGTAAGAAGACAGGTGATCTATAGTGAAAATTCATACTGACGCTACGTACCCTTGAGCTAACATGATGACAATAGCCCTATCTCTGTGGTAGTCCTCCCCAAAACACATTACCCTAGTGTGATCATGAGGAAAATAGCAGACAAATGCCAATTACAGGTCATTCCATAAAATACTGCACCATTAATTATAAAACTGTAAAGGACTTCAAAAACAAGAAAAGTCTGAGAAACTGACAAAAACAACAGATGCCTAAAGAGACATGACTACTAAATGCAATGTGTATCTGGATGAAATCCGGGAACAGAAAAAGAACATTAGAGAAAAACTGAAGAAACCTACGTATGGTCTTTTTTTTTTTTATATATATATACAAAATTTATTGTCAAATTGGTTTCCATACAACACGCAGTGTTCATCCCAACAGGTACCCTCCTCAAAACCCATCACCCACCCTGCCACCCCCCATCAACCCTCAGTTTGTTCTCAGTTTTAAGAGTCCCTTATGTTTGGGCTCCCTCCCTCTCTAACCTTTTTTTTTTTTTCCCTTCCCCTCCCCCATGGTCTTCTGGTAAGTTTCTCAGGATCCACCTAACAGTGAAAACATGTGCTATCTCTCTTTGTACGACTTATTTCACTTAGCATAACACTCTCCAGTTCCAACCACGTTGCTCCAAAAGGCCATACTTCATTCTTTCTCATTGCTACATAGTATTCCATTGTGTACATAAACACAATTTCTGTATCCATCCGTCAGTTGATGGACATTTAGGCTCTTTCCATAATTTGGCTATTGTTGAAAATGCTGCTATAAACATTGGGATACAAGTGCCCCTATGCATCAGCACTCCTATATCCCTTGGGTAAATTCCTAGCAGTACAACTGCTGGGTCGTAGGGTAGATCTATTTTTAATTTTGTGAGGAACCTCACCACTGTTTTCCAGAGCGGCTGCACCACTTTGCATTCCCACCAACAGTGCAAGAGGGTTCCCATTTCTCCACATCCTTGCCAGCAGCTATAGTCTCCTGATTGATCATTTTGGCCACTCTGACTGGCTTGAGGTGGTATCTGAGTGTGGTTTTGATTTGTATTTCCCTGATGAGGAGTGACATTGAGCATCTTTTCATGTACCTGTTGGCCATCTGGATGTCTTCTTTAGAGAAGTGTCTACTCATGTTTTCTGCCCATTTCTTCACTGGATTATTTGTTTCTCGGGTGTGGAGTTTGGTGCATTCTTTATAGATTTTGGATACTAGCCCTTTGTCCGATATGCCATTTGCAAATACCTTTTCCCATTCCGTTGGCTGCTTTTAGTTTTGTTGGTTGTTTCCTTTGCTGTGCAGAAGCTTTTTATCTTCATGAGGTCCCAATAGTTCATTTTTGCTTTTAATTCCCTTGCCTTTGGGGATGTGTCAAGTAAGAAATTACTGCGGCTGAGGTCAGAGAGGTCTTTTCCTGCTTTCTCCTCTAGGGTTTTGATGGTTTCCTGTCTCACATTCAGGTCCTTTACCATTTTCAGTTTATTTTTGTGAATGGTGTGAGAAAATGGTCTAGTTTTATCCTTCTGCATGTTGCTATACAGTTCTGCCAGCACCATTTGTTAAAGAGACTGTCTTTTTTCCATTGGATGTTCTTTCCTGCTTTGTCAAAGATGATTTGGCCATACGTTTGTGGGTCCAGTTCTGGGGTCTCTCTTCTATTCCATTGGTCTATGTGTCTGTTTTTGTGCCAATACCATGCTGTCTTGATGATGACAGCTTTGTAGTAGAGGCTAAAGTCTGGGATTGTGATGCCTCCTGCTTTGGTCTTCTTCTTCAAAATTACTTTGGCTATTCGGGGCCTTTTGTGGTTCCATATGAATTTTAGGATTGCTTGTTCTAGCTTCGAGAAGAATGCTGGTGCAATTTTGAATGGGATTGCATTGAATGTGTAGATTGCATTGGGTAGTATTGACATTTTATCAATATTACTCTTCCAACCCATGAGCACGGAATGTTTTTCCATTTCTTTATATCTTCTTCAATTTCCTTCATAAGCTTTCTATAGTTTTCAGCATACAGATCTCTTACATCTTTGGTTAGGTTTATTCCTTGGTATTTCACGCTTCTTGGTGCAATTGTGAATGGGATCCGTTTCTTTATTTGTATTTCTGTTGCTTCATTATTACTGTATAAGAATGCAACTGATTTCTGTACATTGATTTTGTATCCTGCGACTTTGCTGAATTCATGTATCAGTTGTAGCAGACTTTTGGTGGAGTCTATCGGGTTTTCCAGGTATAATATCATATCATCTGCAAAAAGTGAAAACTTGACTTCATTGCCAATTTTGATGCCTTTGATTTCCTTTTGTTGTCTGATTACTATGTTAAACAACAGCCGTGAGAGTGGACATCCCTGTCATGTTCCTGATCTCAGGGGGAAAGCTCTCAGTTTTTCCCCATTGAGGATGATATTCGCTGTGGGCTTTTCATAAATGGATTTTATGATGTTTAAATATGTTCCTTCTATCTCGACTTTCCCGAGGGTTTTTATTAAGAAAGGATGCTGAATTTTGTCAAATGCTGTTTCTGCCTCGGTTGACAGGATCATATGGTTCTTATCTTTTCTTTTATTAATGTGATGATTCACGTTGATTGATTTGTGAATGTTGAAACAGCCCTGCAGCCCAGGAATGAATCCCACTTGATCATGGTGAATCATTCTTTTTATATGCTGTTGAATTCCATTTGGTAGTATCTTATTGAGAATTTTTGCGTCCATATTCATCAGGGATATTGGCCTGTAGTTCTCTTGTTTTTACTGGGTCTCTGTCTGGTTTAGGAATCAAAGTAATGCTGGCTTCATAGAATGAGTCTGGAAGTTTTCCTTCCCTTTCTATTTTTTGGAACAGCTTGAGAAGGATAGGTATTATCTCTGCTTTAAATGTCTGCTAGAATTCCCCAGGGAAGCCATCTGGTCCTGGACTCTTATTTGTTGGGAGATTTTTGATAACTGATTCAATTTCTTCCCTGGTTATGAGTCTGTTCAAGCTTTCTATTTCTTCCTGTTTGAGTTTTGGAAGGGTGTGGGTGCTTAGGAATTTGTCCATTTCTTCCAGGTTGTCCAGTTTGTTGGCATATAATTTTTCGTATATTCCCTGATAATTGCTTGTATCTCTGAGGGATTGGTTGTAATAATTCCATTTTCATTCATGATTTTATCTACTTGGGTCCTCTCCCTTTTCTTTTCCAGAAGCCTGGCTAGAGGTTTATCAATTTTGTTTATTTTTTCAAAAAAACAACTCTTGGTTTCATGGATCTGCTCTACAGTTTTTTTAGATTCTATATTGTTTTTTTCTGCTCTCATCTTTATTATTTCTCTTCTTCGGCTGGATTTCGAGTGTCTTTGCTGTTCTGCTTCTATTTCCTTTAGGTGTGCTGTTAGATTCTGTATTTGGGATTTTCTTGTTTCTTGAGATAGGCCTGGATTACAATGTATTTTCCTCTCAGCACTGCCTTCGCTGCATCCCAAACTGTTTGGACTGTTGTATTTTCATTTTCGTTTGTTTCCATGTATTTTTTAATGTCTTCTCTAATTGCCTGGTTGACCCACTCATTCTTTAGTAGGGTGTTCTTTAACCTCCATGCTTTTGGAGGTTTTCCAGACTTTTTCCTGTGGTTGATTTCAAGTTTCATAGCATTGTGGTCTCAAAGTGTGCATGGTATGATCTCAATTCTTTTATACCTATGAAGGGCTGTTTTGTGACCCAGTATGTGATCTATCTTGGAAAATGTTCCATGTGCACTCGAGAAGAAAGTATATTCTGTTGCTTTGGGATGCAGAGTTCTAAATATATCTGTCAAGTCCATCTGATCCAATGTATCATTCAGGGCCCTTGTTTCTTTCTTGATCATGTGTCTAGATGATCTATCCATTGTTGTAAGTGGGTATTAACATCCCCTGCAATTACCACATTCTTATCAATAAGGCTGCTTACATTCGTGATTGTTTTATATATTTGGGGGCTCCTGTATTTGGCACATAGACATTTATAATTGTTAGCTCTTCCTGATGGATAGTCCCTGTAATTATTATATAATGCCCCTTCTTCATCTCTGGTTACAGCCTTTAAAAGTCTAGTTTGTCTGATATAAGTATGGCTACTCCAGCTTTCTTTTGACTTCCATTAGCATGATAGATAGTTCTCCATCCCTTCACTCTCAATCTGAAGGTGTCCTCAGGTCTAAAATGAGTCTCTTGTAGACAGCAAATAGATGGGTCTTGTTTTGTTTTGTTTTGTTTTGTTTCCATTCTGATTCCCTAAGTCTTTTGGTTGGAGCATTTAGTCCATTTACATTCACTGTTATCATAGAAAGATATGGGTTTAGAGTCACTGTGATGTCTGTAGGTTTCAGGCTTGTAGTGATGTCTCTTGTACTTTGTGGTCCTTGCAACATTTCACTCACAGAATCCCCCTTAAGATCTCTTGTAGGGCTGGTTTAGCGGTGATGAATTCTTTCAGTTTTTGTTTGTTTCGGAAGACCTTTATCTCTCCTTCTCTTCTGAATGACAGACTTGCTGGATAAAGGATTCTCGGCTGCATATTTTTTCTGTTCATCACAATGAAGATTTCCTGCCATTCCGTTCTGGCCTGCCAAGTTTCAGTAGATAGATCTGCCACTAGTCTTATTGGTCTCCCTCTATATGTTAGAGCGTGTTTATCCCTGGCTGCCTTCAGAATTTTCTCTTTATCCTTGTATTTTGCCAGTTTCGCTATGATATATCATGCACAAGGTCGATTCAAGTTACGTCTGAAGGGAGTTCTCTGTGCCTCTTGGATTTCAATGCCTTTTTCTTCCCCAGATCAGGGAAGGTCTCAGCTATCATTTCTTCAAGTACACCTTCAGATCCTTTCTCTCGTCCTCTTCTGGAATTCCTATGATACGGATATTGTTACGTTTCATTGCATCACTTAGTTCTCTAATTCTCCCCTTATACTTCTGGTTTTTTTAATCTCTTTTTCTCAGCTTCCTCTTTTTCCATAATTTTACCTTCTAATTCATCTATTCTCTCCTCTGCCTCTTGAATCCAAGCTGCGGTCATCTCCATTTGACTTTGCACCTCATTTATAGCATTTTTTAGCTCCTCATGACTGTTTCTTAGTCTCCTCATCTCTGTAGCAATAGATTCTCTGCTGCTGTCCTCTATACTTTTTTCAAGCCCAGCGATTAATTGTATGACTATTATTCTGAATTCTTGTTCCGTTATATTGCTTAAATCGTTTTTGATCAATTCGTTAGCTGTCGCTTATTCCTGGAGTTTCTTTTGAGGAGAATTCTTCTGTTTTGTCATTTTGGATAGTCGCTGGAGTGGCACCAAACTGCAGGGCACTTCCCCTCTGCTGTCTGGAATAACTTGTGTTGGTGGGGGGGGGTGGGGGGCGCGCTCAGACCTGATGTCTGCCCCCAGCCCACCACTGGGGCCACAGTCAGACCGGTGTGTACCTTATCTTCCCCTCTCCCAGGGGCAGGACTCACTGTGGAGTGGCATGGCCCTTGTCTGGGCTACTTGCACACTGTCAGGCTTGTGGTGCTGCTTTGATGGGATCTGGCGTATTAGTGAGGGTGCAGGGGTGGATCCGCAAGGTGCACAGGGGCGGGAAGGGAAGGCTTACCTCGCTTTGCCGTAGTGATCCCCTTAGGGAGGGGTCCTGCAGCACCGGGAGGGAGGCAGGCAGACCCTTCGGAGGGATGGATCCACAGAAGCACAGGGTTGGGTGTTTGTGTGGTGCAAGCAAGTTTGGTGACGGGAACTGGTTCCTTTTGGGATTTTGGCTGAGGGATAGGAGAGGGTTATGGTGCTTGCCAGCACCTTTGTTCCCCTGCTGAGCTCTGTCTTCCAGGTCTCAGCAATTCTCCCTCCTGGTTTCCTCTTGCCCTCTCCGCTCTCCGAGAGCAGAGCTGTTGACTTGTAACATTCCAGATGTTAAGTCCCGCTGACTGCCAGAACTCACAGAGCCCAGCCCCTCCACGTTTGCAAGCCAGATTCGGGGGCTCTGCATTGCCGGGCCGGTTACCCCTCCACCACCCAGCTCCCTCCCTCCAGTCCGTGTAGCACGCACAGCCTCTCTGCCTTTCCTACCCTGTTCCGTGGGCCTCTCGTCTATGCTTGGCTCCAGAGAGTCTGTTCTGCTAGTCTTTGGTGGTTTTCTGGGTTATTTAGGCAGATGTGGGTGGAATCTAAGTGATCAGCAGGACGAGGTGAGCCCAGCGTCCTCCGACGCTGCCATCTTCTCTCCAAACTTACTTTTTAAAGAGAAGTATGGTCTTTAGTTAATCATAACACATGAATATTGGTCCATTAACTAAGACACATATATCACACTAATCTAAGACAATAATAGGGGATTGGATATGGGGTATACAAGAACTCTCTGTACTATCTTTATAATAATTCTGTATTTAAAACCTGAACAATTCTAAAAACCTAAAATAAAAAATTATTTTCAAAAAAGGACATAAAAAAATAATAAGGTAGCCTTAGAAATAAGGAAGCAAACAGGCAAATAATACCTTTTTAAAGGAATACATACAGTCTCACCAGCACAAAATTTTTAGGCTATCACCATCATTCTAATATTCAAATTCATTCACTTGAGCCCTTGTATTCTGAAGATTCTTCTGACCTCAAGAATCCTGTTTCTAAATATACAAAGTCTGGCACCTAGACATTCTGTACAGAATAGTAATTGATAGACTTGGTGGCTGGATTACTTAAGGTCAAATATTTCAAGTCTAGCACATACTGAAGGCAAATTCTTGGGCAATTTGCTTAACTTCTCTGTGCCTCAGCTTTCTCATCTATATAAGGAGAATAATAATAGTAATAGTAATAATACTAATACCATTACCCCACCTCATAGGGTTGTTGTCAGAATGAACTAAATTAATATACATAAAGCACTAGAACACAACCTGGCACATAGAGTTAGTTAAGTGCTAACCCTTTAACCAGTTCATTCATTCAACAAAAATGCATCAACAATACAGGAAGAGCTCAAGGAGACAGTGTAATTCAGCTTGGAACTGGTAAATGAAAACTAAGATTTATAGATACCAATGGAATAAAACTGCCATCTCAGCTTACTTTGTCAAATGTAGGTAGGCTTATAGAAAAGGAAAACTAAAATTCTTCATGTCTATTTTGATTTCTTAGTCCTCAAACCTATAAAGTTAATATTGGCAGAGTGCATATCAAAACACCAATTTTAAGGTCTTCTGAGCTAAAATACCCTTCCAAAGGGGTCCTTCACTGTTTCTACACACCAACACATTTCTGCCTGAAGAGAAACAGACAAGGGTTTTCGAACTTCAGCCAGCAGAAATTCTTCTACCTTTGGAACAATAGGTCCCAAAGCCTCTCCCGACTCCTCTTGCAGAGAAGCACCTTGGCCAAAAGAAAAGCATTGATAATGATGACTACGGGGCCCTTGTTCCAAGTATTTATTTATTAATATGCTCCAAAATAGCCACAAAGTAAGGTAAAACAAGTAGTTCAGCCTTAACAAATGGTTTCCTTTTCTTTTGAAAAGGAAGGAAATGATACTTTATTTGGTATACATCCTCCCAAATGTTTTCTGAAGTAACAGGAAGAAGGAAATTTTTAAAAAGTGTGTGTGTGTGTGTGTGTGTGTGTGTGTGTGTGTGTACGTGCACGCTGGGGATGCGGGACTGAAATAGAGTTCCAACAACAACAACAAAATATTACCAAAATAAGTAGGAATTTTCTGGCTTTGATAATAGATATTGTAGACAAGTAAAGACAGAATCTATGTACTGAAACTTTTGCCCATTATGAAACACTTTTAGGCTATTGTATAAATCCAGGATATTAATCCCATCTTAAGTAAAAATGAACATTGTAAAAATTTCTAATTACTAAATCTCTATAGAGAACAGTCTTTAAATACTTGACAAATAGGGTAGGAAATGTGTAGGTTGAATATTTTTCTGCATGTATATCCTATTTTTTAAAAATTATTATTTTTTTTTAATGTTTTATTTATTCCTGCGAGAGAGAGAGAGAGAGAGAGAGAGAGAGAGAGAGAGAGGGAGAGAGATGGCATGGGTGAGGGAGGGACAGAATGAGAGAGGGACACATAATCTAAAGCAGACTTCAGGCTCTGAGCTGTCAGCACAGAGTCCAACACGGGGCTCAAACTCACAAGCAATGAGATCATGACCTGAGCCGAAGTCAGACGCTCAACTGACTGAGCCACCCAGGCGCCCCTGCATGTACATCCTATTAAATTACCTGCTTTGTGTTAATGTGCAACTATTTTTCACATTTACAATTTTTTCATGAATGAAGACTTTCAATAATTTTCAACTTAAGAATAAGGACAAAGTGGTTCACAAGAAATTATTAAAAAAAAGATAGATAACAGTGCACCAGCTTGATTGTAGACTATGGCCTGAGTTCCATTATTTATGGAATACAAATTCACAAGAGTTTCTGTATATTCACTACATAGTTCTTGAAACAATATTTAATTGCATTAAACTAAGAGGTGGGGAAATAGGAAGTAATTAAAATACCTTAAGCTAGATTTGTAAAGTTAATTTTATTAAATAGTGCAGCTGTGTTATCTAAAATATATTCTTATAATTGAAATACACAATGATCACTTAGTATTAAACAGAACTTATCATTCCAATTTAAAGTTAATGATTACCGGGGCGCCTGGGTAGCGCAGTCGGTTAAGCGTCCGGCTTCAGCCAGGTCACGATCTCGCGGACCATGAGTTCGAGCCCCGCGTCAGGCTCTGGGCTGATGGCTCGGAGCCTGGAGCCTGTTTCCAATTCTGTGTCTCCCTCTCTCTCTGCCCCTCCCCCGTTCATGCTCTGTCTCTCTCTGTCCCAAAAATAAATAAAAACGTTGAAAAAAAAATTTTTTTTAAAATAAAGTTAATGATTACCTTATATACAGTAGATAGATTATACAAGTCCACAAGAAATGAATACATTAGAAAAAAGATAATAGTGGAAAAGTACTAGAAGGTGGAGTAATGCCAGTTGAAGAAAGTCATTTGTTTCTAAAGCTAGGAAGGAA
Organism: Herpailurus yagouaroundi; assembly: GCF_014898765.1. Lineage (NCBI taxonomy): Eukaryota > Metazoa > Chordata > Mammalia > Carnivora > Felidae > Herpailurus > Herpailurus yagouaroundi. Next base: position 18,974,174 of record NW_024412395.1, read on the forward strand.
AGATCACAGTAGACAGCTAAATTACACAATACTCCAAGTGGGTATTCAAGTATCTAAACAAAAGTAGGTTCGATAACAGAGATGTAAAATTGTCTTCCTAAAGCTTTTAGCTATTTGATGAGTCAAATATTCATCATTTCAAAACATACTTTTTAATTTAAAAGTCAGAAATGGTGGTTGACCTCCAAATTATATACTATATTTCCTTCTGTGACTTCACTACCATATTGTGATAAGAGCAAGAAAAGGAGAACAGCATTAGGAAATAGAATGAAGGTCAAAGCAGAGTTCATGTAATTTACATGTATACAAGTTCTTTCTACTTCAACACTTTTAATTTACTAAGTTTCATCCACACTAGCTTAGTAAGATCCCATAAAAATGGCATTTCAACTCTACTGCTAACACAGGATATTAGAGGTTGTGAGCTGTGATCTTACACATGCACATCACACTGAGGATTCTTTTTTTATAATCAACTTCATTGATAGGATTTAACATAATAACCTTGTAAAGTCAAATAGGTGTAAAAGAAGAGAAGTAATTATGACAGACACAAAAGTGGAGTCCTTTTTTAAGCATTGAGGAAATATTAAATACTTCTTTTAAATGCATTAAATTAAGAAATAAGAATGCTGCTGCAAAAGTGTCGAAGTCACTCAACATGTGACAAGAACTATGGAACTATAAATAGTAAGAGATGAGGAAAAGCAGATCGTGTAATGAAAAATTCTTGCTGGCTGAAGGTTCACCAAGAACTCGATCAAGTGTTTATATCAATCCATGAACAATTTCATACATTTAAGGCCCATTCAAACATCTCTATGATGTCTCTATGACACCAAAATGAAGAAGGTAGCAATGACAACATAAATGCTGAGATTTTCCCTCTGAATCACTGGTGGAGATTATCAAGATGGTGTTACCTGATATAATATAATCTCTACGAACATAAAACTGGTTTATTTAAAAAGTGAGAGACACACATACACATATATACATATATCGCACATATATTTTATACATATTGTGCAAAATGGTTATGCCTAGTTTTCAGGTTTTCAAGTTTATATTCCTGTTTGATGAAAACATACTCAGGGACTAAAAACATGAGCCTCTGTCAGTCACTTTGGATGCTCAAATTTATTAATTTATGAAGACGCTTTTGGAATTCATCTTATTCCAAAATAGAAATTTCTGTTGTTTCCCAAATGTCTACATACTGTCCCTTCATTTACATTGTTGAAATTCTTCACAGGCAATGACTATGCTTCTAACTATAACATCTAATCTAAACAAATGCCCAAAGAATAAAGAGTTCAAACTAAAAACTTAGGTAGTTATAAATCGGCATATACCATGAAACCTGTATCATAGTATTCATGTTCTGCATAGTATTCACGTTCACGTTACACTGTAATTCATTTTTTACTAAAGAAGAGAATGTGGAGATAAGCCATTGTTGAGTCTATATGTAACTAAAGCTAAGACAGTTAATTGGCAGAATCTTTTATATTTCAACTTATATTTTTTAAAAATTCAGTATGTTTTCTTCATTATTATCTTTAAAATGTTTACGTTTTGCTATTACTCTTAAGGGCATCATGAAAACAGCAACACATTTTTCAAATTGAATAAAAATTAGAATTTTAATGATAATAAAATACTACTTTAATTTTTTTAGGTTTTTGCTTATTTATTTTGAGAGAGAGATAAAGAGAAAGCAAGCAGGGAATGGGCAGAGAAAGAGAGTGAGAATCCCAAGCAGGCTCCATGCTGTGAGCCCAGAATCTGATGAGGAACCTGAACTCACAAACGGTGAGACCATGACATAAGCTGAAATCAAGAGTTGGATGCTTAACAGACTAAGCCACCCAGGTGCTCCTTGGGGCTGACTTTTATAGCACACTCATGGTTTCTCTGCCAACAACATAAAATTTTGGATCACTGATTTTAATACTAATGTTTCAAGCATGCACCTAACATGCTTCAAGTGTGTGCACACACACGCATACACAACACATTCATTCTCATTATTTCTGTATCTGTCCCCTCTCCTCTCTAGAGATAAGACATAGAATCATAAGGAAAGACAGAGAGCACATGGTAAATAGTAGACACTAAAAATAGGTTGTGGAATTTTATAAAAGACATAAAAATCATGAAAACACTTACTTCATCAGCCACCATACACCTGGAAAAAAATCAAAATAAAACCAAGTTAATATCTTCATTAACAAAGCCAACCATTTTTTTTTAATTTTTTTTTCAACGTTTTTATTTATTTTTGGGACAGAGAGAGACAGAGCATGAACGGGGGAGGGGGCAGAGAGAGAGGGACACACAGAATCGGAAACAGGCTCCAGGCTCCGAGCCATCAGCCCAGAGCCTGACGCGGGGCTCGAACTCACGGACCGCGAGATCATGACCTGGCTGAAGCCGGATGCTTAACCGACTGCGCCACCCAGGCGCCCCCAAAGCCAACCATTTTAAAAGTTTTGATTAAGTAGCTTGCCACAGAACAGTTTTAAAGAGTTACAAATTTTAAAGTACTAAGCCAGAGAGAGGTGTTTATAAGACTCTCCAGCTGCCAATGGCATATGGTTATGTGGGAGGATCAGAGATTCAGAAATGTTGTTCCCCACTGCCCACCCAGCGAGACAGCTATAATGACCCTTCAAAAATGAGAACAAAATGGCAAGTGATTGTACCAACGACTTCCCATCTTACCAATAAATCTCTAGAGATTAGAAGAATGCTGTATTAAAGTACAAGAAAATAAATTTCAACCACATATTAGCATGTTATACCTATGATTCTATATGCTATATTATATAGGCTCAGCCTATTTTCAAGCTGAATTTTGGTTTCTACTATCATTTGGTTAAAGTTTTTCTATTCTTTTTTATTCATCTATAGAAGTAAATTCTATACACTGAAAATTAAGGATAGGGGGCATAAGCTGAGATCTTAAGCAGAAGAAAAAGCAGAGCAAAAAGTAGGCATGGTCAGGATCATGAGGGGCCCTTAGAAACAGAGAGTATACCGTATGGGGAAAAGCCAATCTCTTAACTGAGAGGAGTTACAGGCAACCTAAAAACACTGGAGTATTCTAATTAGAAAGGAATAAAGTCCCTATTTCTATTCTTTCCTTTCTTTATTCCCAGTGGTCTTAACATTATGCAATTTTATAAGATTTCTTTTAACTTAAAAAACAAATTAGGAATTTGTTAATGAATATACTATCAAAAAAATAAGTCACAGGCAAAATAGAATTTTGATCATAGAAAAAAAGTCAGGTTACATAATAAGTATTTTTAGAGAAAGATTAAATACAAATACTTGAACTGAAATTTAAAACATACTTAAAAGTAAAGTTTATTACATGTTTTGTAAATAAGTCTAAAAAGTAAAGAACTAAAAAACAATAACTTGAAAAACATGATTTATTTCCAGAAAGATTCACATGTATACCTACTTTTTCATTTTAAAATGAAACTGGGGGTACCTGGGTAGCTCAATCAGTAAGTTGTCTGACTTTGGCTCAGGTCATGATCTTGCCTTTCCTGAGTTTGAGCCCTGTGTCAGGCTGTATGCTGACAGCTCAGAGACTGGAGACTGCTTCGGATTCTGTGTCTCCCTCTCTCTTTGCCCCTCCCCCCATTCACAGTCTGTCTCTCTCTCTCTCTCAAAAATAAACATTAAAAAATTTTAGAAAAAATTAAATGAAACTCAAATTTGGTAAAGATGTCACTTGAAGTATGTATTATTTATGAAGTATCTACTACCTACCTAGTAAGTGCTAGGGATAGGTAGTGAATTATAAAGTCATTTCTTCATAGAGGGTGACTGGAAGAAGACAATGAAATACACATATGGCTCAAGTGGTGAGAGGTGCTAGGAAAAAAAAAACTGAAACAGGGTAAGAAGGAACAGGCATGTAGGAAAGGATCTATTCTATAGAATGGTAGGGAACAGTCTCTATAATAAGACAGTATGAAGACAGATTTAAGTAAGACAAATTTAACAAGTAAGGGAATCATGAGAAAATTTGTTTGAGAAACAATGTGATCAGCAAGTACAAGGGCCTTGAGATAAGATGGTTATGATGTAATTAAGGAACATGGAAGGTAATCTGCCTAATGTGCGCTAAATTAGGAAAATGGTGAAAATAAGGTTGGAAGGCAGTTGGAAGAGCCTTCTGGCATGGAGAGCCACCTAAGCAATTACATGGCATTTGGATTTTCTTAGAATCCTTTAGAAGGAAGCACTGTTTTACCTTTTTAAAAGATTACTCTGGCTTATAGAGAATAAACTGTAGAGGGCAAGAGCAGAAGAATGGAGAGCAGGCAGCAGGCAATAGCAAAAGACCAGGAGAGACACAACAATGTATAGATGAGTGGTAGAGGTGGAAGTGGTGAGAAGTTTGGTTCATTTTGAAAGTACAGCTAATACGATTTGTGGGTTAATGGGATGGGGATGTAAAAATAAGAGAGAAAAGTCAAGAATGAATCTTAAGATACTGACTTGAGAATTAACTGTAACAAATGGTGGCAATGCCATTCACTGAGGTAAGAAAGACTTGGAAAAATTAGGTTTCACAATGACAGTCGTGTGATCAATTTGGACATGCAACCTTTGTGATATACATTAGACTGCCAAGTCAAACAGCTGAGTAGGCAACTGTACATGTGCATCAGGAGAACAGTAGGGGACTGGAAATACAATAAATTTGAGAATCATCAGAATGTAAATGGCATTGGAATGAGTGAGGATACAAAGTATTCTGAAACATGACAACTTGACTGTGGCCTGTTCTTCCCTATGTCCAACACCAAGTTCCTGAACTTTCTAAAGTTAAGCATCTTGCTGAGACGTCTTAAGGCCCTAGTGGAGTAACATCAGCTTAAACTGGTTTGCAGTTACATTGTCCCGTTGGGGGCTAACTGAAAAGGAACATCACTGAAATAACTTTGCATGTAGGTATCTGAAGACCCCAATGCTAAGATTACTTCCAATCTCTTGGAATATGCTATATTTTCCTATTATGAGACAGAAGAGTATTCCCTACTTTGGAACTAGGGCAGTTGAGTACGTTAGAGAACATGAGGCTTCCTTTAGGTATCTCTAGAAGGCTAACCATCCTTAAACTTTAGGCACTATATCTACTCTGACTGCTGGGATTCCTGCTGTTAAGAACAGTTCAGCAAGCAAACATGATTTCCAGACATGATTTCTATGATTTTCCATCATATAAAAACAACTGATAACATGACAGGCCCAAACATTTGAAAGAGCAGAGTAAGGCTGAATAATTAGAACATGTATCTACTGAAAGAAGAAGTGCCAGAAAAGATAAACACCTGTACAACAACTGTTAGCGCACTTAAGTAAATTCTAATGTATCACACACACACACACCATAAAACTTAAGGTCACAATTTTCAAATTAAAATGAGCACATGCATAAAAAAAGAAAAATCATTACTGACATTTAAGTAGACTGGGAGATGAAGTGCAAGGATTATCTCAAAACACAGAGCAAAGAATTAAGTAAATGTACAGGCACAGAAAAGAGAAAATACTTGAAGGATAAATCCAGAAAAATGTGAAAATATGTGAAAAATAGGTGTTCAAAAGTAAAAAAGACACAATGCAAAGTAGAGGCAACTATCAAGTAAATAATAAAAGAAACTTTATTCAGGTTGACAAAACACCTCTGGTGGATAACTGGAAAGGGTAACTAAGTTTCACATTGGATAGAAAGACAAATATCTACTGATCATATCCTTATAAAATGCAGTAATCTAAAAAATAAGAAAAAAAAACCCTTGTAAGTGTTCAGACAGAAAGAACAATTATTCATAAATGGAAAAGCCAGGACCGGCAATGGACTTATCATCATCAACACCAGAAGCTAAAAAACCATGGAGGAGAATCCAGGCTTTTTGAACAGAAAGGAGAATTAATGCATCTTATATCTAGTCAAGATACCCATTATTTGTAAGAGATGGCAAAGAGATATTTGAAGCCAGCCAATCTCTCCAAGATAACAAAACACAAGTAAACCCTAGGAGGAAAAATACTTAAGAAAATAATCAAACAATAAACACACCTCAACATAGATTGAAGACACGAGAAGATGAAAAGATGAAAAGACAGAAAGACAGAAAAGATCTGGTAAGCAATGATGCCTGATATGCATGAATTTAGTGGGTGATGTGTATTCTATATGGCGACTCCAGTGAAAAATTAGAGAGGTAACAAGGGAGAAGGGGCACTAGAAAGTATTCTAAAGGAGAATACCAAATAGATGACGTTTAAAAATCAGGAGACTAAATGAAATCACCTAGGCAGTAAAAATATAGGGAGGAGAGAACTAGGGGTGACCCCTGGAGCATTCCAACATATAGGGGTACAAAGAGGAGAAGGATCCAGAAAAAGGACTGAGAAGGAGTGTCTAGTAATGTAAAAAGATACAAGAGGAATATGGTACCCTAGAAGGCAGATAAAGAAATTGTCTCATGAAGGAAGGAATGAACAACTATAGTAAATGCTACTGAAAAGGTCTAATAAAATGAAATCTGAGAATTGACCATTTGATTTGGCAAGAGATCACTGATTTCACAAGAGCAACTCTGATAAAACGGTAGGAGACCAAAGCCTCCCTTAAGTGGGTTCAAGAGAGAACAGAAGGAGAGGAAGCAAAGAGAATAAATAGAGACTACTATCTCAAGTAATTACCCTGTAGAGGGGAACAGAGAAACATGGTAGTAGTTGGCAAGAAAACTAAGGTCCACAAAAGTTTTTTTGTTTTGTTTTAAGATAAAATAGTACAAATAACTCATTAAATATATTACTGATCCTATGAGTAATATCTAGCAGGCAGGTAGAAGTATGGATGAGGAACTTGAAAATCAAGTCAAGAGAATAAATAAAAATGAGTAAGGGGGCGCCTGGGTGGCTCAGTCAGTTAAACATATGACTCTTGATTCAGCTAAGGTCATGATGTCACGGTTCATGAGATGGAGCCCCACGCGGGGCTCTGTTCTCACAGTGTGGGGCTTGTTTGGGGTTCTCTCTCTCCTTCTCCTTCTGTTCCTCCCCTCCTTGTGTGCACCCTCCCCTTTCAAAATAAATAAATAAACATTTAAAAAATGAGAAAGTAGTTGTACATGAAGATGATCATAAAGCAAAAAGAAGTGAATTGGGTTCTCATGTGTAAATTGTAAAAATATGGAGATGAGTTTTTCATGGCTAGAACCTTGGGAAACATTCTCATTTAGAAATAAATAAATAAATAAATAAATAAAGTGAAGTAAGAGAAGTACTCAAAGAGTTGGAGAATAAGGATCAGGGTCTGAGAAGCCCAGGGAAACATTCAGAAGAGTAAATGGTTAACAGTGTCCAAATGTCACAAAGATGTTGCAAAGGATGAGGGCTAAAAGGCCATCATTAAAAGTTACCAGGAGCTCACTTGTAAGCATTATGTAAAAGTGGTAAAGAAGATGGTGGGCAGTAAACAATGGAGGCAACAGATACAGAGTAATCAAAAACTCTGGTATCAAAAATAACAATAGGGGCGCCTGGGTGGCGCAGTCGGTTGGGCGTCTGACTCCAGCCAGGTCACGATCTCGCGGTCCGCGAGTTCAGGCCCACGTCAGGCTCTGGGCTGATGGCTTGGAGCCTGGAGACTGTTTCCGATTCTGTGTCTCCCTCTCTCTCTGCCCCTCCCCCGTTCATGCTCTGTCTCTCTCTGTCCCAAAAATAAATAAACGTTGTAAAGTTTAAAAAAAAAAAAAACAATAAAAATAAAAGTAGGGTAGTACCTACAGAACATGTTGGAAACCTGAACAGTGGGCAAAAAGTCAATAGTGCAAAAGAAAACAAGAAAGCTGACTGATGGAGACTTCAATTGCTACCAGAATTTAAAAAGGGGAAATATGGCTAATAAAATTTCTCACTTCGTAGAAATTTTACACATTTGATTGAAACAAAAGTCTACCTTGTAATCGAAAGGCTACCCATCACCACAGTTACCCATTGAAATCTATACACAGGTACCCACAGTTACCAGCTCTTTCTCCCATTGGGAAATGTCAAACACAATCCAAGTAACAGGGACTTTAACCTACAACTAAAAAGAAAATTTCCTTCTTTAAAGAATATCTATTGTATTCGCCAAGGCTGGTTTGATGTGCCAACAGCTATATAATTCTAACTGAATTTTATAAACAGTTCAGTTTTCCAATGTTACAAAAAAATAAATAATATTTTGTTCCAAATTCATGTTAATTGCTTGAATTATAATTTATTAAGCTTGGCTACAGACATCAAAAAGCAACTTTTCATTTCACTGAGTTGTTTCCAAAACCTTCAAGGCTCCTTACATTAATCATCCACTTACAGTATCAAGACATATATATTCCAGTGTTTGCAGCAACTATATCTTTGGATGCACATGCTCAGTGTTTGCTATTTTTAACCCAAATTTTTATACAGCTAGAAAAGAGAAAGCTGAACAGCATTATACTTTTCTGAGGATCATTTTACGCACCAGCTAAACTTCTAATCTAAGACTCACAGAACTGAACAATTTGTGTTTAAGCGTTTCTCCAACTTCTTTATATTAAAAAAATCCACCTTTTTTTTTTATAACACCCATATTTCTTGAATATATCATGTCTGTAAAAAGAAAACAGCAAAAGAATATTTTGGTAACACTGCAGCAAGAGAACAGTAAGAGAATATTTTGATAACACTGACAATTCAGTGAGGTGAACATATGTAAGATGAACATATGTAAGACGTTTGGATTTATAAGTACAGAATTCAAGACTTCGTACCTGAACACAAGAGCTGCTTAGTCAACTACCATGCATACTTCAACCTCAGAAGTGGGCTATTTCCTCTGGGAAAATATTGACCTTCCGGATATTTATATGCAATCTGTCCTTTAACAGGTATCAACCATTTACATACTAAACCATATTATATATACCATATAATGCTTTAGTATGTATACTTGACCAGTGTTAACTTAATGTAACTTGAACCCAAACTCTACCCACTCTCCCCAGAGACAAAGCTACAGGGACAACGGATTCAGATCAAGTCATAATACTTTATCCAGCCACAGCAATGTCTTAAAATACTTTTCCCGTAACTGTAAAAGTTCAACATAATAAAATGGCCTTTATTTTGTTTAGCTTTAATATTATTTATTTTTGAACAGGGGATACATTCATATGTACATGATTCAAGAGGTATAGAAGTGGAAAGTCTCTCCCCAATCCCTATTCCTCAAGGATGTCCCAGGTATTAGCTGCTCTGAAGGAAACAAAGTTATCAATTTATTGTGAGCCTTTTAGAAATATTCTGTTTACGTATGTGTATATATGTATGTATGTATGTGTGTGTGTGTGTCACAAATAATAACATAAGATTCAACCTATCTTAACCTCATGTAAAATCCCAAAAGTGCACAATATACCACTATAACATGATGAAAAAGAAAAGGAAAAATTTAGGTTGAATATATTTTTTTTTAATCCTGGTTTTCCATTGCTTTGGCAAATGACAAGTGTGTATAGTCAGAAAATCTTCCAGTTCAGCTCTCATCTAGCTTGGCCTCTTTATACATGTCTGGAATAAACAACCACTGACTGAAAAAACTCTCCTGGGCTTCCCAGCTGCTCCTGACTCTCCTCCTAGCTCTCATGTCGCTTTTCTCTGTGCCTCCACCTCTCTCACCCTGTTCAGTGTTCAACCTTTATAGTCATTTTCTCTTTATGCTCTACTTCTATTCCAAAGCTATCATCCATTCTCCTAGTTTTAGGTGCCACCCATATGAGTCCTAAATCTGTACCTATGGCTTTTAGCATACATTCCAGATTCACATTTAAAATCTCTATTTGGACATTTTTTTCCCCTGGATATCCTGAAGTTATTATGACATACTATGCATGTTGATATCTGAAACTAAAGCTAAGTAAGCTCTAAATATAATAAAGTAAACTAAGATAAAATAAAATAAAATAAAATAAAATAAAATAAAATAAAATTTCTAAAGGAGTTATTTAAACAATTGATCTGAGTCTGTGATTCTTATCCTTGGGTCAGATTTTTCTGTTTAAAATTATAACTATAAAACAACAGAATTTATTTTGGTTGCATGTCACATCAGTCTGCCGAATTTCTGTAAAAGCTTAAAGCAGTGCTTTTATTTGCAAGTACATGATTAAATATATCCTGGATCTCTATATCCAGCTTCTTAGTCTCATCTGTTTTAGGAAATGACTAAGGCATGTAAGCTGAGCTGTGATCAAATGAGGTAAGAGAGTACAAAAATTTTATTACTGTTTTGCTGGTGGTAAGTTCAACAAATAACTACATTCAACAAATAACTATGTTTATTGTCAGTAACTAAATACTGACAATGGATATAGGGTGTGGGGAATAAGCTGAGAAATTCCCTGGGCTTATACCAATGCATTAGTTACCAAGGCATAAAGAATTACAAAGCCATAGAGCTGACAGTGCAGAGCCTACCTACTTGGGGTTCTGTCTCCCAAGCTTGGGTAAACAGGGTAAGACCCCCAAAATAAAGTAGGGAGGGGCAAAGTCCCCTAGGATAGAGAGGGAGGGGAAAAGGCCCTCAATACAATACAATATATGAGGTAAGCAAGATTAGGTATTCAAGGCAAAAACACCCCCCAATTTAGTACTAGAGCAGAAAGCTGCTGCTTTCACAGGAAGAAGGTCCAAATTAGGTGAACAAGTATTTGGGGCTATAGACTGCACTGCAGGTGAAGCTGTCCAGAACTGATTAGTAAAAGAAAAGGTGCCTTGTTAACCCTGAGGTTATTTGCCCTATTTGTTTTATCCTCTAGGCTAGCTAAGATAAACAAACACAGCGCCTCCTGTCTGCCATTAACAACCATCTGTCCATCTACCCAGCTCCAGGATTTTGTTTTATACTGACCCAAACCCCAAACACTGTGTATCTTCAAAACCCCCTTTCCCTCATGCCATGAATTAATGTTCACAGATTCATTGTCTCTTTGTGCACACCTGTCATGTTTGTAAGTCTTCTGACCGTAATAAATATGGGGCAAGAACCCTTATTCAAGGCTCTTGTCTTTTCCCAGACATTAGCCATCTCTCTCATTTTAATCCTGCGTCCCACTTTCTTGCTGGCGAAGAAAGAACTTTAGACTTAGAGTCTATGACAATAGGGGAGTTACAGAGGACAGTAGCTTCAAATTTCGCCATTAAAAATGGAAGAAAATGTGATTGACTTTAAAAACTGGTTTCATAAACAGTTTCCTTTAGGATGCAATGCAAGAACAGAAACTCAACTCAAAATGGCTTAATCACTAAAAATAATTAAAAGATCACATAATATATAACACGAAATCCAGGAGTGGGATGGTTCCAGGGTGCTTAATTCCATAGCCCACTCATGTCATCTTTCTATTCTGTTATCCTATATAAATAGCTCCAGACAATTTGTCCTTACCCACTGATGTTCAGAAGCACATGGAAAGTTGGCAGTCTGGGTGGCTCAGTCAGTTAAGCCTCCAACTCCTGATTTCAGCTCAGTTCATGACCTCATGGTTTAGGAGTTCAAGCCCAGCATTGGGCTCTGAGCTGACAGTGTAGAGCCTACCTACTTGGGTTCTCTCTCCCCATCCCCCTCTTCTGTTTGTGCCCTTTCCTTCTCACAAAATAAATAAAAACTTAAAAAAAAAAAAAGAACATGGAAACTATACTTAAAGAATTCTACAGCCTTGGGGTGCCTGCATGGCTCACTCGGTTAAGCCCCTGACTTTGGCTCAGGACATGATCTCACAGTTCATGAGTTCAAGCCCTGGGTCAGGCTCTGTGCTGACAGCTTGGAGCCTGCTTCAGATTCTGTGTCTCCCTCTCTCTCTGCCCCTCAGCTGCTGGCTCTCTGTCTCTTTTTCTCTCAAAACTAAATAAACATTAAAAAAATTTAAAAAGAAAAAGAATTCTAGAGTCTGCTGGTAGGGAAGGAAGAGGAGAAAACGTTCAGGTGAAGCAACCCGCATCTGCTGCATATGTTATGACTTTGAAAACCAAGTTAAAATGACATTCAGTATCTTATTTTCTTATAGTTCTTTTTACCCATTATGAAATACCAGTCATACAGAAAGGGTATAAAAGATACCTAAAAGATGTGGGGTAATATGAACAAATCCTTTGTGTATACCAAAAGCCAAGTGTGTTTTTAAAAAGAAATGCTTTTTCTGTTCATGAACATTAAAAAGAAAAATTAAACTAGTCCCTAATGCTTGATAATATCTTGAAAATATTATGCTTCATTAGTCTGACTTCATTAGCATAAAATAGTCCCATAACTTTTACTAATAAGAGCAAAACTGGAAAAATTTTCTGCATCCTCTTAGGTGGTTTAAAAAAGAAAAGGTGTGTATCAGCTGTTTTGAGAGAATTATTTTTGTTTCAGGATGTATAATAACTCCCACTGGGCCATTATGTCACATATTAGCTTTTACAAATTATTTTATTTTTGTTCATAAAATTTCAGGTCAAAAAAGTTCATTATTCCTATAGCAATTAGTGAAAAAATTTTAGGGCTTAATTAGACATTCATTAGAATATATTAGACTTATAAACAAAAATATACAAAGGAGCTAAGGAGTAAGTCAGTTCTGCTTGATCTAGTCTAAAGTGATTTTATAAGTAGTAAAAATGATTCATAGCACCAAAATTGCTTTGTTAGTAAAGACATGTGCATCAGTGATATTTAAATGTTGACAGGTAGATAGAGAAATAAGTTAAACACTTTATTACAAATTGAGAGCCTCTCTCACAGTATAATAGAACATTAACCTTTATTTATGAATTCATTTTTTTTGCCTGGTTTTGGATTTATTGAATTTTATGCTAATAAAACCTGAAAATATTTCAAAGACGAGAACATATTTACCAAAACTAAGAATAGATCACAAAATAGAAAGAACCCATTATCTATTATATTGTTTCAATTTACTTTTTTAAGGATAGAGAATTGAGTCCACATATGTGAATCTTGAGAAACTTAACAGAAGACCATGGGGGAAGGGAAGGGGGAAATACAGTTCCAAACAGAGAGGGAGGGAGGCAAACCGCGAGACTCTTAAATACAGAGAACAAACTGGGGTTGATGGGGGAGGGGGAGAGGGGGAAATGGGTGATGAGCATTGAGGAGGGCACCTATTGGGATGAGCACCGGGTGTTGTATGTAAGCCAATTTGACAATAAATTATATTAAGAAAGAAAGAAAGAAAGAAAGAAAGAAAGAAAGAAAGAAAGAAAGAAAGAAAGAAAGAAA
>NW_024412395.1:18987540-19067180 GCF_014898765.1 Herpailurus yagouaroundi
AAAGAAAGAAAGAAAGAAAGAAAGAAAGAAAGAAAGAAAGAAAGAAAATAGAAAGAAAGAAAGAAAGAAAGAAAGAAAGAAAGAAAGAAAGAAAGACAGAATTGAGTCCAGCTGAACATAGTAAAAAGCCAAATACTAATAGCTAAAATAGGACTATTTTCCTTCTCACCCACCACCACACCCCTTCCTGAACAGGAAGGTTAGAGTTAGGTGAGTCCACACTGGAGCAAGAGCCAAGAGGAAAGTGTCCCACCTCTACACTCTTCTTGTCTTTTCCTTTAGGGTAGGTCAAAAGATAGTTGGTACAGTTCCAGATTGGGGAGCAATGTTTAAGGCAGAAAGAAAGGAAGAGGACAAAAGGGCACTTACCAAATGTATTGACAGTATTTTAACAAGCTTTCCCAAAATCACCACCCAGTGACTTCTAAATGGAGTTTGGAAAAGAGTGCTTTAGCTGGTCACATAGACCACCCCACACACCCTCCCTCTTATATGAGGGAAAAGGGAAAAAGAGACTGGGGAAAGCAACATCAGGCTTTGTCACAAAATCGAAGGTCAATTTTAAGTAAGAGTGATTTCGAAACACTGTAGGCTCTATTGCATAAAGATCAAGTCAGCTCTGAGGTTTTATTGACATCTGTATTAAATAGCTATATGACTGTGGCTATGATTAAGAAGAAAAGAAATTCTTTACTTCATATTGACTATCATAATTACTAATTACACTTTTCTCTATTCCAACTATTGTAAAAAGCCTCTACTCATTCACCATTTCACAATAACAAGTATTTGTCGTGTGTGCAGAGGAAAGATGCCCATTCAATCCTAAATGCAAAACAAAACACCAAATATACACATAACTGATGTACAGTAGTTATTCAGATAATCCAGAAATTCTTTGAGTACTATTTTCTGGATTATAATCCACATGAAAACTCAGTTCTTCACCATTAAAATGAGAATTTTCTTTTTTTAATGCTTATTTATTTTTGAAAGAAACAAAGACAGAGTGTGAGTAGAGGAGGGGCAGAGAGAGAGGGAGACACAGTATCTGAAACAGGCTCCAGGCTCTGAGCTGTCAGCATAGAGTCGGACGCAGGGCTCAAAATCACCGACCCTGAGATCAAGACCTGAGCCGAAGACGCACGCTTAAGCGACTGAGCCACTCAGACGTCCCTTGAATTTTTTTTAAACTTTATTTATTTTTGAGAGAGAGGCAGAGTTCTAGTGTGGAAGGGGAAGAAAGAGAGGGAGACACAGAAGCTGAAGCAGGCTCCAGGCTCCAAGCTGTCAGCAGAGAGTCCAATGCGGACTTGAACTCACGAATCCCAAGATCATAAGCTGGGTCAAAGTCAGACGCTTAACTGACTGAGCCCCCAGGCATCCCTAAAATGAGAATTGTGACTTCTTTAAAACTAGAGTTTGTCCATTGGCCATATTTGGCTTATCAATGATTTCCATAAAAGAAGTTTTACTGGAATACAGTCCAGCTCATTCATTTGCATATTATTAATGGCTACTTTTGTGTGACGAAGACTGAGTTAAGTAGTAGAAAAAGAGACTGTATGGCATGGAAAGTCTAAAATATTTACAATCTGGCCCTTAATAGAAAAAGTTGGCCAACTCTATCTTTTTTCTTTTAAATATGAAATTTATTTTCAAATTGTTTCCATACAACACCCAGTGCTCATCCCAACAGGTGCCCTCCTCAATACCCATCACCCACCCTCCCCTCCCTCCCAACCCCCATCAACCCTCAGTTTGTTCTCAGTTTTTAAGAGTCTCTTATGTTTTGGCTGCACCCCTCTCCAAACTCTTTTTTTTTCTCCTTCCCTTCCCCATGGTCTTCTGGTAAGTTTCTCAGGATCCACCTAACAGTGAAAACATGTGCTATCTCTCTTTCTCTGTATGACTTACTTCACTAAGTATAACAATCTCCAGTTCCATCCACGTTGCTACAAAAGGCCAGATTTCGTTCGCTCTCATTGCCACATACTATTCCATTGTGTATATAAACCACAATTTCTTTATCCATTCAACAGTTGATGGACATTTAGGCTCTTTCCACAATTTGGCTATTGTTGAAAGTGCTGCTATAAACAAACATTGGGATACAAGTGCCACTATGCATCAGCACTCCTATATCCCTTGGGTAAATTCCTAGCCGTGCTATTGCTGGGTCGTAGGGTAGATCTATTTTTAATTTTGTGAGGAACCTCACCACTGTTTTCCAGAGCGGCTGCACCACTTTGCATTCCCACCAACAGTGCAAGAGGGTTCCCGTTTATCCACATCCTTGCCAGCATCTACAGTCTCCTGATTTGTTCATTTTAGCCACTCTGACTGGCATGAGGTGGTATCTAAGTGTGGTTTTGATTTGTATTTCCCTGATGAGGAGCGACGTTGAGCATCTTTTCATGTGCCTGTTGGCCATCTGGATGTCTTCTTTAGAGAAGTGTCTACTCATGTTTTCTGCCCATTTCTTCACTAGGTTATTTGTTTTTTGGGTGTGGAGTTTGGTGAGCTCTTTATAGATTTTGGATACGAACTTTGTCCGATATGTCATTTGCAAATACCTTTTCCCATTCCGTTGGTTGCCTTTTAGTTTTGTTGGTTGTTTCCTTTGCAGTGCAAAAGCTTTTTATCTTCATGAGGTCCCAATAGTTCATTTTTGCTTTTAATTCCCTTGCCTTTGTGGATGTGTCAAGTAAGAAATTGCTGCGGCTGAGGTCAGAGAGGTCTTTTCCTGCTTTCTCCTCTAGGGTTTTGATGGTTTCCTGTCTCACATTCAGGTCCTTTACCATTTTCAGTTTATTTTTGTGAATGGTGTGAGAAAATGGTCTAGTTTTATCCTTCTGCATGTTGCTATACAGTTCTGCCAGCACCATTTGTTAAAGAGACTGTCTTTTTTCCACTGGATATTCTTTCCTGCTTTGTCAAAGATTAGTTGGCCATACATTTGCCGGTCTAATTCTGGGGTTTCTATTCTATTCCATTGGTCTATGTGTCTGTTTTTGTGCCAATACCATGCTGTCTTGATGATGACAGCTTTGTAGTAGAGGCTAAAGTCTGGGATTGTGATGCCTCCTGCTTTGGTCTTCTTCTTCAAAATTACTTTGGCTATTGGGGGCCTTTTGTGGTTCCATATGAATTTTGGGATTGCTTGTTCTCGCTTCGAGAAGAATGCTGGTGCAATTTTGATTGGGATTACATTGAATGTGTAGATTGCATTGGGTAGTATTGACATTTTATCAATATTACTCTTCCAACCCATGAGCACGGAATGTTTTTCCATTTCTTTATGTCTTCTTCAATTTCCTTCATAAGCTTTCTATAGTTTTCAGCATACAGATCTCTTACATCTTTGGTTAGGTTTATTCCTTGGTATTTCACGCTTCTTGGTGCAATTGTGAATGGGATCCGTTTCTTTATTTGTCTTTCTGTTGCTTCATTATTACTGTATAAGAATGCAACTGATTTCTGTACATTGATTTTGTATCCTGTGACTTTGCTGAATTCATGTATCAGTTGTAGCAGACTTTTGGTGGAGTCTATCGGGTTTTCCAGGTATAATATCATGTCATCTGCAAAAAGTGAAAACTTGACTTCATTGCCAATTTTGATGCCTTTGATTTCCTTTTGTTGTCTGATTGCTGAGGCTAGCACTTCCAACACTATGTTAAACAACAGCCGTGAGAGCGGACATCCCTGTCATGTTCCTGATCTCAGGAGGAAAGCTCTCAGTTTTTCCCCATTGAGGATGATATTCGCTGTGGGCTTTTCATAAATGGATTTTATGATGTTTAAGTATGTTCCTTCTATCTTGACTTTCCCGAAGGTTTTTATTAAGAAAGGATGCTGAATTTTGTCAAATGTTGTTTCTGCCTCGGTTGACAGGATCATATGGTTCTTATCTTTTCTTTTATTAATGTGATGATTCACGTTGATTGATTTGTGAATGTTGAACCAGCCCTGCAGCCCAGGAATGAATCCCACTTGATCATGGTGAATCATTCTTTTTATATGCTGTTGAATTCCATTTGGTAGTATCTTATTGAGAATTTTTGCGTCCATATTCATCAGGGATATTGGCCTGTAGTTCTCTTGTTTTTACTGGGTCTCTGTCTGGTTTAGGAATCAAAGTAATGCTGGCTTCACAGAATGAGTCTGGAAGTTTTCCTTCCCTTTCTATTTTTTGGAACAGCTTGAGAAGGATAGGTATTATCTCTGCTTTAAATGTCTGCTAGAATTCCCCAGGGAAGCCATCTGGTCCTGGACTCTTATTTGTTGGGAGATTTTTGACAACTGATTCAATTTCTTCCCTGGTTCTGGGTCTGTTCAAGTTTTCTATTACTTCCTGTTTGAATTCTGGAAGGGTGTGGGTGTTTAGGAATTTGTCCATTTCTTCCGGGTTGTCCAGTTTGTTGGCATATAATTTTTCATATATTCCCTGATAATTGCTTGTATTTCTGAGGGACTGGTTGTAATAATTCCATTTTCATTCATGATTTTATCTACTTGGGTCCTCTCCCTTTTCTTTTCCAGAAGCCTGGCTAGAGGTTTATCAATTTTGTTTATTTTTTCAAAAAAACAACTCTTGGTTTCATGGATCTGCTCTACAGTTTTTTTAGATTCTATATTGTTTTTTTCTGCTCTCATCTTTATTATTTCTCTTCTTCGGCTGGGTTTCGAGTGTCTTTGCTGTTCTGCTTCTATTTCCTTTAGGTGTGCTGTTAGATTCTGTATTTGGGATTTTCTTGTTTCTTGAGATAGGCCTGGAATGCAATGTATTTTCCTCTCAGCACTGCCTTCGCTGCATCCCAAACCGTTTGGATTGTTCTATTTTCATTTTCGTTTGTTTCCATGTATTTTTTAATGTCTTCTCTAATTGCCTGGTTGACCCATTCATTCTTTCATAAGGTGTTCTTTAACCTCCATGCTTTTGGAGGTTTTCCAGACTTTTTCCTGTGGTTGATTTCAAGTTTCATAGCATTGTGGTCTCAAAGTGTGCATGGTATGATCTCAATTCTTTTATACCTATGAAGGGCTGTTTTGTGACCCAGTATGTGATCTATCTTGGAAAATGTTCCATGTGCACTCGAGAAGAAAGTATATTCTGTTGCTTTGGGATGCAGAGTTCTAAATATATCTGTCAAGTCCATCTGATCCAATGTATCATTCAGGGCCCTTGTTTCTTTCTTGATCATGTGTCTAGATGATCTATCCATTGTTGTAAGTGGGTATTAACATCCCCTGCAATTACCACATTCTTATCAATAAGGCTGCTTACATTCATGATTGTTTTATATATTTGGGGGCTCCTGTATTTGGCACATAGACATTTATAATTGTTAGCTCTTCCTGATGGATAGTCCCTGTAATTATTATATAATGCCCCTTCTTCATCTCTGGTTACAGCCTTTAAAAGTCTAGTTTGTCTGATATAAGTATGGCTACTCCAGCTTTCTTTTGACTTCCATTAGCATGATAGATAGTTCTCCATCCCTTCACTCTCAATCTGAAGGTGTCCTCAGGTCTAAAATGAGTCTCTTGTAGACAGCAAATAGATGGGTCTTGTTTTGTTTTGTTTTGTTTTGTTTCCATTCTGATTCCCTAAGTCTTTTGGTTGGAGCATTTAGTCCATTTACATTCACTGTTATCATAGAAAGATATGGGTTTAGAGTCACTGTGATGTCTGTAGGTTTCAGGCTTGTAGTGATGTCTCTTGTACTTTGTGGTCCTTGCAACATTTCACTCACAGAATCCCCCTTAAGATCTCTTGTAGGGCTGGTTTAGCGGTGATGAATTCTTTCAGTTTTTGTTTGTTTCGGAAGACCTTTATCTCTCCTTCTCTTCTGAATGACAGACAATGAAGATTTCCTGCCATTCCGTTCTGGCCTGCCAAGTTTCAGTAGATAGATCTGCCACTAGTCTTATTGGTCTCCCTCTATATGTTAGAGGTGTTTATCCCTGGCTGCCTTCAGAATTTTCTCTTTATCCTTGTATTTTGCCAGTTTCGCTATGATATATCATGCACAAGGTCGATTCAAGTTACGTCTGAAGGGAGTTCTCTGTGCCTCTTGGATTTCAATGCCTTTTTCTTCCCCAGATCAGGGAAGGTCTCAGCTATCATTTCTTCAAGTACACCTTCAGACCCTTTCTCTCGTCCTCTTCTGGAATTCCTATGATACGGATATTGTTACGTTTCATTGCATCACTTAGTTCTCTAATTCTCCCCTTATACTTCTGGTTTTTTTATCTTTTTCTCAGCTTCCTCTTTTTCCATAATTTTATCTTCTAATTCATCTATTCTCTCCTCTGCCTCTTGAATCCAAGCTGCGGTGGTCTCCATTTGACTTTGCACCTCATTTATAGCATTTTTTAGCTCCTCATGACTGTTTCTTAGTCTCCTCATCTCTGTAGCAATAGATTCTCTGCTGCTGTCCTCTATACTTTTTTCAAGCCCAGCGATTAATTGTATGACTATTATTCTAAATTCTTGTTCCGTTATATTGCTTAAATCGTTTTTGATCAATTCCTTATAGCTATCGCTACTTCCTGGAGTTTCTTTTGAGGAGAATTCTTCCGTTTCGTCATTTTAGGTAGTCCCTGGAGTGGTGCAGAACTGCAGGGCACTTCCCCTGTGCTGTCTGGAATAACTTGTGTTGGTGGGCGGGGCCGCGCTCAGACCTGATGTCTGCCCCCAGCCTACCGCTGGGGCCATAGTCAGACTGGTGCATACCTTACCTTCCCCTCTCCCAGGAGTAGGAATCACTGTGGAGTGGTGTGGCCCCTGTCTGGGCTACTTGCACACTGTCAGGCTTGTGGTGCTGCTTTGATGGGATCTGGTGTATTAGCGAGGGTGCAGGGGTGGATCCGCAAGGTACACAGGGACCGGAGGGGCCCTACAGCACTGGGAGGGAGACTGGCAGGACCTTTGGAGGGATGGATCCACAGATGCACAGCATTGGGTGTTTGCGTGGTGCAAGCAAGTTTGGTGACAGGAACTGGTTCCTCTTGGGATTTTGGCTGGGAGGATGGGCAAGGGAGATGGCGCTGGCGAGTGCCATTGTTCCCCTGCTGAGCTGAGCTCTGTCTTCCGGGGCTCAACAACTCTCCCTCCCGGTATCCTCTTGCCCTCCCTGCTCTCTGAGAGCAAAGCTGTTGACTTATTACATTCCAGATGTTATGTCCCGCTGACTGCCAGAACTCACACAGTCCAGCCCCTCCGCTCTTGCAAGCCTGACTCGGGGGTTCTGCCTTGCTGGGCGGGCAGCCCCTCCACCGCCCCACCTCCCTCCCGCCAGTCCGTGTAGCGTGCACTGCCTCTACGCCTTTCCTACCCTCTTCCGTGGGCCTCTTGTTTACACTTTGCTGTTCTCTGAGTTATTTAGGCAGATGTGAGTGGAATCTAAGTGATCAGCAGGACGAGGTGAGCCCAGCGTCCTCCTACACCGCCATCTTCTCTCAAGCTCTGGCCAATCTCTATCTTACAATATATTCATGAACTAGATAGACATCCACATGCAAAAGAAGGAAATTAGATCCTTGTCTTACTTCACACATAGAAATCAACCCAAAATGGATTAAAGACTCAAATATAAGATCTGAAACTACAAAACCCCTAGAAGAAAATATAGGACGTAAGCTCCTGGACATTAGGCATGGTGATGATTTTTTTGTATTTGGCAACAAAAATAAATGAATGGGACTATATGAAACTAAAATATTTCTGCACAGCAAAGGAAATAAAATGAAAAGATAGACTATGGAATGGGAGAAAATATTTGCAAACTGTATACCTATTAAAGGAAAGAAGATATCAAGAATTTTAAGGATTTATGACCTAGGAGTGCCTACGTGGCTCGGCTTACTCGGTTAAGCATCTGACTCTTAATTTTGGCTCAGGTCATGACATCAGGGTTGTAAGATTGAGCCCTACGAGTGCTGGGCATGGTGCCTGCTTACGATTCTCTCTCTCCCTCTGCCCCTCCCTCCTTCTCTCTCTCTCTGATAAATAAATAAATGAATTAATAAATAAATAATAAAAAGAATTAATTACCTAAAGGAAGCTTCTGCTACAGTGCCAAAGGGTTATGAATTTAGCTTGATAAATAAAACCTTTCTGTTAACATTGGATGAAGAATCAAAATGTGGATTTATGAGAAGACTGAATAAAGCCTGTACCAATAGATGTAATTTTATAGGCCTAAGTTCAAAGAACTCTGCTTGAGTATAAAAACAGAACTGTTGTAAATTCAGAAATGAGAAAACACAAAATAATAGGTGGAGAAGAATTCACATCCCATAGAGATAAGAGCTATTATGTCACAGAGGCAGCCAATTAAAGAAAAAATAGGCTCAAATTGAAAAAAAATTGTGCTTCAATTCCTCTGGCCAAATACTGAGATCTTTCTCTTTCAAAAGCCTATTATCAGCATTCTTTACAAATAGCACTCAAAGCACAACTCAATTATAAGTGAACAACATAGAATATTAAGCAATATAACATTTCTTACAACATTTTGACATCTTTATCTTGTGACTTCATGTGCCTAGAAAAAGATTTGCTGCCTTATCTTGTATGCTTTTCTTCTAAGAATATAAATTGAATGTCTATAAAATACCAATTTAGAAATTGAGGTGCGCTATAGTTTATATGTCCTCATCTCTATTACTCTTCCTGGATGCCAACTTAGTAAGTGCTACTCTAACCCTTGAGTCTATGGTCTTATTTGCCCCAACATGGTACGTATTTTTAAAATTTGTGAATCTTAGTTGATGGCTTATGGAATATGTTACCTGTTGAATGCACCCTTAAAAATCTAATATTATCTGAGGTTGTAGTTTAAAAATGCTATATTTCTTGGGGTGCCTGGGTGGCTCAACTGGTTAAGCGTCTGACTTCAGCTCAGGTCATGATCTCACGTTCCTGAGTTCGAGCCTTGCATCAGGCTCTGGGCTGACAGCTCAGGGCGTGGAGACTGCTTTGTATTCTGTATCTCACCTTCTCTCTCACTCTCCCGCACTTGTGCCCTTTCTCTCTCTCAAAAATGAATAAACATTAAAAAAAAAAACACTATATTTTTTCTAGCCTTACTAAGGTATGATTTACAAAAATTACTCATATTTAAGGTATATAATGGAATGTTTTGATATATATACACTGGGAATGATTACCACAAATGAAGTTAATTAACATATCCATCATTTTGTACAATTATCATTTTTGTGTATGTGGTGAGAACACTTGAAATCCACTCTCTTAACATTTCAAGCATACAAGATCTTATTAACTATAGTCACCATGCTGCATTTTAGGTCTTCAGAAGTCACTCATTCATTTTATAACTGAAAGTTTGTACCCTGACAAACATCTCATCTTTTCTGCCACCATTCTACTGTTACTCTGAGTTTGACATTTTCTTGGATTTCACACAAATTTGAGATAAAGCAGTATTTCTCTTTTCATGTCTAGCTTATTTTACTTGGCATAATATCCTCCTTCCATCTGTGTTGTCACAAATGGCAGGACTAACTTCTTTTTTAAGGTTGAGTAATACTCCAGTGTGTGTGTGCGTGTGTGTGTGTGTGCGTGTATAAACTACCAAAGTTCTCTCTATTCAGTCATCCATTGACAATGGCTATCTCATCTTTGTTACTATAAATAATGTTGCAATGAAGATGGGAGTGCAAATATCTCTTCCAAATAGTAATTTCATTTCCTTTGGATATATAATCAGAACTGTGATTCCTGAGTTACATTTTTGGTAGTTCTCTTTTTAATATTTTAATAATTTCCATAATGGCTACACCAGTTTACAATGCTATCAACAGTACACAAAGGTTCCCTTTTCTCACACTGTCACAGATACTTATTAAATCTTTTAACTTTTTAATAATAACTTTCCCAGCAGGTATGAGGCGATATCTCATTATGATTTTGATTTGTATTTCCCTGAAGATTAATGATGTTGAGAATGTGTTCATGTACCTATTGGCTATTTGTGTATCTTTTTTAAAAATGTCTATTCAATTTCTTAGTTCATTTTTTCCCAGTTAAAGCATTTTTAATTTAAATTTTGATTAGTTAATATACAGTGCAATACTGCTTTCATAAATAGAATTCAGTGATTCATCACTTACATACAACACTCAGTGCTCATCACAAGTGCTCTCCTTATTACTCATCACCCATCTAACCCATCTCCCACCTACCTCCCTCTATCAACCCTCAGTGTATTCTCTATCATTAAGAATTTCTTGTGGTTACTTTCCCTTTCTTCTCTTCCCCCCCCCCCCCACTTCCCATAAGTTCATCTGTTTTGTTTCTCAAATTTCACCTATCAGTGAAATCATAGGATATTTGTCTTTGTCTGACTACTTATTTCATGTAGTGTAATACATTCTAGCTGCATCCAAGTCATTTCAAATGGCAACATTTCATTCTTTTTGATGGCTGATTAATATTCCATTGTGTATATATATGTATATCTTCTGATCAGGCTATATGTTTGTTTGTTTGCTTGCTATTCAGTTGTAGGTCTCGATTATATATTGTGGCTATAACCCCTTTATATCTTCTTTTCTTTAATAGATATACAGTTTGCAAATATTTTCCCCCATTCCATAGGCTGTCTTTTCATTTTGTTTCCTTTGCCTTGCAGAAATAGTTTAGTTTAATATAGTCCCATTCATTTATTTTTGTTGCAAAATACAAAAAACAAACAAAAAATCATCACCATGACCAATGTCTAGGAGCTTACCTCCTATATTTTCTCCTAGAAGTTTTATAGTTTTAGATCTTATATTTGAGTGTTTAATCTATTTTCGGTTGATTTCTATGTATGAAGTAAGACAAGGATCCAATTTCATTCTTTTGCATGTGGATTTCCAGTTTTCCCAATGCCATTTATTAAAGACATTATTTTTCATCTATTATGTATTTTTGGTGATCTTGATGAGTATTAGTTGACTGGATATGCAGGATATTTCTGGGCTCTCTATTCTGTTACTCTATTACATTGGTCTATTCTGTTTTTATGTCTGTTTTGATAAAAATAGCTTTAAGGTTTTAATTTTTATTTTTGAGAGAGTGAGAGTACACGTGCAGGGGAAGGGGAAATAGACAGAGAAAATTCTAAGCATTTTGGGCAAGGAGCCCAACAAGAGGCTCAAATTCACAACCATGAGATCATGACCTGAGTTGAAATCAAGAGTCAGGCACTTAACCAACTGAGCCCCCCAGGCTCCCCAATAACAATAGCTTTGTATTATAATTTAAAATAAAGAAGCGTGAATTAATTCCCCCAGCTTTGTTCTACTTTCTCAAGGCTGCTTTGGCTTCTCAAAGGCTTCTGAATTTTAGAATTTTTTTTTCTATTTCTGTGAAAAATGTCATTGGAATTTTGAGAGGTTGCACTGAATCTGTAGATTGCTTTGGATAGTATGGGCATTTTAACAATGTTAATTCCTCCAATCCATGAACAGAGGATATATTCTCATTTATTTGTGTCTTCTTCAATTTCTTTCATCAATGTATCTTATAGTTCTGTGTACAGATCTTTCATGTCCTTAAATTTATTCCTAATTATCTTACCCTTTTTGATACTATTATGTAAATGGGATTATTTCCTTACTTTCTCTTTCTAATTGTTCATTGTTAGTTGTATAGAAATGCAACTGATTTTTGTATACTGATTTTGTATGCTACATCTTTACTGATTTTGTTTTTCAGTTCTAATAGTTTTACTGTGGAGTCTTTCAGGGCTTTAAAAAAAAATTTTTTTTTAATGGTTTTTATTTAGAGACAGAGAAAGACAGAGCAGGAGCAGGGGAGGGGCAGAGAGAGAGGGAGACACAGAATCCGAAGCAGGCCCCAGGCTCTGAGCTGTCAGCACAGAGCCTGATGCGGGGCTCAAACTCATAGACTGTGAGATCATTACCTGAGCCGAAGCCAGATGCTCAACTGACTGAGCCACCCAGGCACCCCTTTCCAGGTTTTTTATACATATGATCATATCACCTACAAAGAGACCATTTTACTTTTTCATTTTTGGATTTTGATGTCTTTTATTTATCTTCTTCCTTCCTAATTGCTCTAGCTGGGAATTCTAATACCATGCTGAGGAGAAGTGGCAAGAGTGAAAACACTACATTTCTGACCTATATCCATATATGTTTATACATTCAGAGATCTCTAAAAGGCTATTGAAAAAAGGTGGTTCCAGTGGTTACTTCGAGGAAGACTGGTGGGCTTGGAGAGTAGGTGAAAGGGGAAAGGAAATGTCTCACTGTAAAGTCTTTGATGCCTTTTTAGTATTGTTCCATATACATATATTATCACTAAAGTACAAAAATGGAATTTTTTAAAAGTTATTTTAGAGGAAAGGGGCAGAAAGAGAGTGAATCTTAAGCAGGCTCCATGCTTAGTGTGAAGTCTGACTTGGGGCTCAATCCCACAATCCTGGGATCATGACCTGAGTCAAAATCAAGAGTCTGACACTCAACCAAGTGAGCCACCCAGGCATCCCATAAATGGAAATATTTTTTAAAACTCTTATCAATCCTAGACACAGACCCCTCGCTACTCATTCTATTAACAAAGAGGTCGCCTTTGGAAATGAAATAACCAACCAATGCAACAATGACAACTACAGATTCAATAAGTACACCCAATGCATTAAACTGTTTCTCACCACTGTAGGGGAAATACTGTAATTGGTTGGTTAGATCCATGACAATCAGCCATTATACATTAAAAAAGAAATCCAAGGAAAAATGATCAATAAAGGAAGCAACAAATTAAGAGAGAATTTCTTTTTAAAAGGAAGAGAGAAGAATACAGGTAAAAGAAAGCAGTAAGATGTGTACCACAGAACTTGATACCCTTAGCAGCAGAAAACAAGAATCCGAAACCAAGAGATGAAAATTAAGAATAAGCATGGCCATGATGCTTAATAGTGCAGTTCTCAAAGGAAACCAAAGGTATGTATGTGCAAGATACAAGCAAAAAGCCACTTCTGCTCAAATGAAAACAATGACTGTAAGTGTGCATGTATGTCTTCTCTATACAATATTTGGGTGGGGGTGGCAGGAGGAGGTAGGGAAAAAGGTTAAATAGTAACTTCAGCCTCACTCTTTTTCTAGATCTTTATGGCAGCAGAATATCATATTGAAAGTATAGCCACCAGCACATTACAAGAATGCAGCAGCAGACAGGCAAGAGAAGCCCATTGTATTCCACATATATAATCCAAGTTACTAATGAAAACAAAGATTTACAGCATAAAAACAACAACAAAAAACACCCATCTCATATCAGAGTTAGGTTTTTGGCTGAAGACATCAAGAAAGATTTCTGATTATAGAGAAATTTTAAGGAGCAAAGCTACATAAGTATGTTCAAATGCTGTATTTGACTAGAAAGTTTTCTTATTTGTTCATCACAACGAATCCATCTTAACATGACAATAAATGGATTTTCTTTAAAAAACATAAACTGATAGGACAGAAGGAGAAAACAGCAAGCAAATTCATATATAATCTCAGGGCACCATGTCATCTGGTGAAATCAGATGAACAATTGAAAAGTACCTTAGCAGACTTAAGAGTTGAAATCCTACTTCAGCAGAAAATAAAGCTAAGAAGCAATTTGAATGGCTTTGAAGAACTCCCAAAGAGCTCAGAAAGTGGTATAATCAGGTCCTTTTACAAGTAGGGTAAAAATAGGAAAGAATACAGGATGATTAGTTAAAAGTTTATGGAACAGTTAAACTCCCAGATCCCCTACTTGATACAATATCCACCCACACCCTAACAAAAGTCTAAGTTTATCCTCTGGAGAGAGTGAAGCAGAGTGTATCACTAGACAGAGAAAGATCACTGGACATTAAAGAACAACCAATAATATCATAGGCAGATAATACTTAAAACTTTACTGAAAGAAAGCAAGTTGAAGGAAGTAGTAACTATTTAAAGAAAAAATAATACAGGAAAAGTCACCATTAACATCTTCAGAGAGGAGATATCACATATGAAGCAAGAATGGAAGGCTAGTAAGAAGAAATACTCAGAGAACAAAAAATAGCTCTTGAAAATTAAAAAAATAATACCAGAGGCCAAAAGGTTAACAGAACAGGAAGACAGAGTTGAGGAAAATCCTCACAAAGAAGGGCAAAAGATGATGAGTCCAAAACAGAAAGAAAAAAAAAAAAAAGAAAAAATATTAGAGGAGCAACTCAAGACATCCAATTCCTGAATAATGTATAAAGAATGGAAAGAGAAAACAGGGAGGAAATACATAATATAAATGTTAACAATCCTTTTTAAGTCCCCTAACTAAAGGAAGTTGAGCTTTCATATTGAATTGGTCCAACCAATGTCAAGCACAAAATATGAAAATGACCTAATAGACAATGTCTAAAACTGGAAAATAAAAATGTTGCAAAACCAGTTACAATGCAATTGTCCAGAAAGATTTATTTCTTGATTAAGAGAACCAGTTTTCTAATGAAATTAACGTCACAATAACTATGCTTTTTTGACTATGTTGAATTCAAGTAACCTGCTTTTTTTTTTTTATTTTAAATTTTTTTTTCAACGTTTTTTATTTATTTTTGGGACAGAGAGAGACAGAGCATGAACGTGGAAGGGGCAGAGAGAGAGGGAGACACAGAACGGGAAGCAGGCTCCAGTCTCTGAGCCATCAGCCCAGAGCCCGACACGGGGCTCGAACTCACGGACCGCAAGATCGTGACCTGGCTGAAGTCGGACGCTTAACCGACTGCGCCACTCAGGTGCCCCTCAAGTAACCTGCTTTAAAGACACTAATGAACAATTATTTAAGAGAGAGTTCAATGCAATTCAACAATTATTTACTGAGCTCCTCATTTGTGGTAAGCTCTTTTGATAAAAAGACCAAGTGACCTAATTTTAAAAGATCTCGAGCCCATGGAGGCTTAGTCCAAATTAAAATGTGTGAACATTTATTTATTCAAATAAAGGACTGTCATATAAAATAGGAGGTAATCTTATTCTAGAGGACATCTAGAATAAAAGGACCAACAGGCTCACAGGACCAACGGGAAGAAACTATAGATGGAAAAGTTTTCCCATGGTAAGAATAAACCAACTTCAAGACTTATATAGAGCTACAATAATCAAAACAGTGTGATATTTGTCTAAAGATAGATATATGACTCAATAGAACAGAATAGAGTCGAGAAATACACCCACATATACATGGTCAATTGTTTTTCAACAGAGGTACCAGAGTAATTCGGTGGAGAAAGAGTCTTCTCAACAAATGGTGCTAAAATAACTGGACATGGAAAACACAACAAAACAAAACCCTCAACCTCTATCTCATGCCATATACAGAGATATACAAAATTTAAGTTGAAATGTATTATAGAACTATATGTAAGAGATAAAACTATAAATCTGTGGAAGAAAACAAAAAAAATCTTTGTGATATTCAATTAGTCTTTTTCTTAGATAAGACACAGAAAGCACAAACTATTGAAAAATTGATAAATTGGACTTCATCAAAATTAACATCTGTTCTTCAAAAGACACTGCTAAGGTAAGTCACAGGCTAGAAGAATATGTACTAGCTAGCAAAAGACTTGTATCCAGAACACATAAATAACACAATTTAATAAGAAGATAATACAATTATTAAAATGGGCAAAAGACCTGAATAGATACTTGAACAAAAAGATGTACAGATGGCCAATAGGCACACAAAAATGTGCTCAACCTCATTAGTCATCTGAGAACTATAAATTAAAACCACTATAAGATACCATTATACAACTATAGAATGGCTAAAATTAAAAAGATTCAAAAGGCCAAATCTTGGCAAGGATGTAGAGTGATTGGAGCCCTCGTATATTTGTTGGTGAAAATAAAAAATATACACCCACGTTAAAAAACAGCACAGTCTCTTATGAAGTTAAAGATAAATCTGCCATATGTTGTACCAATTCCACCTACTCCTAAGTATTTACAGAAGACAAATAAAAATATACCCACACAAAAATCTGTATGTGAACATTTATAGTAGCTTTACTCAAAGCCATGAAAAAGTGTAAACAATCCAAAGTATCCATCAACAGGCAAATGGCTAGATAAATTTTGGTACACCCATATAATGGAATACTACTCACTAATAAAAGGGAAAGGCATATTCAACAAATGGATCAATCTCAAAAGTACTATTAGTGAAAGAAGCCAGCTACAAAATTCTACATACTGTATGATTCCATCTATATGGCAATCTATAATAAACAAAATTATAGGGATATAAATGAGTTGTTGTGAAAGTTTAGATTTGCAGGAAATCAATGTTCACAAAGCGGCACAAGGGAACTTCCTGGGATAATGGACGTCTTCTCTATCTTGACTTTGGTGGTGGCCACAGAATTGTATAAATTTATCTAAACACACTGAACTGCATACTTTACAAGGTGAATTTCACTATATGTAAATTATCGTTCAGTAAACTTGTCCTTAAAATTTTTTTAATAAATAAACCATTTCTGTACTAGAAATAAAGATGTCAACATGATTCAAATTACTGAGATTAGTTATAAATTACTGAGATTAGTTATAAAGCTATGAAAAGACAACAGTCAAGTAATTTTGAAGATCAGAGAGTTTTCTTACTTGAAATTAAAAAAGTAACAGGAGAATATTAGAATAAGAATATGAAGGTAGCAGGAAATTGATGATACAAAAATACTACCTATAAACATCTCTCAGTTACACCATTGGGATCTTAACTGTCAAAATAATCCCCAATAGACCATAAATACAAAATAAGAATTCAAGCATTTCTAAAGGAATTTAAAAAATAAACATTAATTCAAATATATGAAATAATATACAAAATGGGGACTTTTATTGTTCTTAAAAGTTTGTAAAAATTAAAATGCTTTTTTGTACTCTAAAATTTCAAGGCAAATGGTCAGGAA
Source organism: Herpailurus yagouaroundi (assembly GCF_014898765.1). Classification (NCBI taxonomy): domain Eukaryota; kingdom Metazoa; phylum Chordata; class Mammalia; order Carnivora; family Felidae; genus Herpailurus; species Herpailurus yagouaroundi. The sequence goes on from NW_024412395.1 coordinate 19,004,520, forward strand.
CCAAACCCCCTTCACAGTGACCCAGAAGCAGGAAAGATATCATAAGCACAGAGGTCCTCCCTGAGGAGCAAGGGCTTCAAGCACCCTCTCAGGCACTGTCCCTTCTGGGCCTGGAAATCTGCACCAGGAAGAGGAGCCCCCACAACATCTGGCCATGAAAATCAGCAGGGCTTACAGGAGAGCCAGAAGGCTACTGGAAATTAACATCACTTTTAAAGGACCACGACACAATACTACTCATTCTGAGACACAGCTAGAAGGAGTTATTTGAAAAGTGCCTGGGCACTGAGAGAGATTTATTAACTAATTTTAGGGAGTAGGGATTTGTAGGGATGGCTAGCAAGTGCCACTTTTCTTCCCTCATTCAGCCTACCTAGCCCAATGCAGAAGCTACCTATCTTGCCAATACCACTGGCTCCATGCTGGACTTCCCCTGTGAACCCACCCAGCTTATGAACCTGCCCTTGCAGGCGCCCTCCTGAAGAACTCCTGCCTCATCAGACCTGGTGGGGGCACCCTCAGTGGGGATCACGAAACCCCCAAAACCACAATGCTCAAAATGGCTACCACCCTGCCCCTGGCAAAGCAACTCCTGGGGAGGTGGGTGGGGGGGCACATCCACTAACACAACAATAATAGCTGCAGCAAGGCCTCTCAGCCAGCTGTATGGGGGGGGGGAACCAACCCCACACAATACCCAGCCTTCGGCAGCTACAGCAAGCCACTGCAGCTAGCCCCAACCATCAGTGCAACTGCAGCAGTCAGCAGCCCACACAGGGGACAACCCTGGAGTGCTTGGTTCTGGTGACCAGGGGAGATTGAGCTTCTGGGCCCTGTGGGATGCCTCCTACATAAGGCCACTAACTTCAAGATAAGGAGATGAAGCTGACCTATGTCACAAACACAGAGAGTCAGACAAAAAAGAAAAGACAGAGGATCATGTTGCAGTGAAAGAATAATACTAAACCTCAGAAACCAACTAAATAAAATGGAGATAAGCAATCTATTTGATAAAAAATTCAAATGATCATGAAGATGCTCCCTGGACTTGAGAGAAGAGGGGCTGAACTCACCAAGGACATCAACAAAGAGAGTGAAAATATGGGAAAGATCCACTTGGAGCTGAAGAACTCCATAACTGAAATGAAAAATACACTAGAAAGCTCAAAAAGAGATTAAATGATGTAGAACAGATCAGCAAATGGAAGATACATTAGTGGAGATCATCCAAGCTAAACAACAAAAAGAAAAAAAAACCACATTGAAAATGCTAATAAGGATAGGTTAAAGGACCACTGAAACAACAGCAAGCATACTAACATTTACGTTAAAGGGTTCCCAGAAGAGGAAGAAAGAGAAAGAGGCAGAAAAGTTGCTTGAAAAAATAATGGCTGAGTATCTCCCTAATCTGAAGAAGGAACCAGGCAGCCAGGTCCAATAAGCATGGATAGCAGCAAACAAGATGAACCCAAAGAGATCCACACCAAGATACATAATAATTAAAATGTGAAAAAGTTATGGGGCATATGGGTGGCCCAGTTGGTTAAGCCGCTGACTCTTCATTTCGGTTCAGGTCATGATCTCACAGGCATGAAATCAAGCCCTGTTTGGGGCTCTGCATTGGGCGTGGAGCCTGCTTAAGATTCTCCCTCTCCTCTCCCCAGCTCATGCTTGTGCCCTTTTTCTATTAAAAAAATAAATAAAATTTGAAAATGTGAAAAAACTAAAATAAAGAGAGGATCTTTAAGAGCAACAAGAGAAAAGCAATTAATTTTGTACAGAAGACTCTCTGTCCCATTAGGCTATAACTTGATTTTTCACAGAAATTTTGCAGGCTACAAGGGAATGGTATGACATATTCAAAGTGCTGATGGGCAAAAACACATAACCAAGAATCATCTACCCAGTAAGGCTATCATTGAGAAGTAAAGGAAAGATAAAAAGTCTTCCAGAGAAAGGAAGGTTAAAGGGATTCATCACACTAATCCAACCTTAAAATAAATGTTAAAGGGACTTCTTTAAGCAGAAAAGAAAAAAAACAACACATGAGTAGAAGTATATGAAACTTATGCAAGAAACATACACTAAAGATAATAGATTGATTATTTAAAAAGATAGTATGAAGGTAAAAAGACAAAAGTAGTAAGTTCAATTATATCTATATTACTAGCTTTATCTACAATAATTAGTTAAAGAGACAGGCAAATAAAAAAGCCATAAATTATAACATTAAATACATATACCAAGGAAGGGGGAGGTAAAAATGTAGTACTTTCAGAATGTGGTCAAACTTAAGCATACATAAACTGATAACAGATAGCTATATATACGTATAAGGTGGTTACATTGAACATTAAGCTAATCACAAATCAAAAATCTACAACAGATACACTTGCAAAAAAGAAAAAGTATTCCAAATATAACACTAAAGAAAGTCATCAAATCGCAAAAGAAGCGTACAAGAAGAAAGTTACAGAGAACTACAAAAAAGAGTCAGGAAGCAATTAACAAAATAGCAGTAAGTATATACCTATTCATTGAAATGTAAATGAACTGAATGATTCAATCAAAAGACACACATTGAACGAATGGACAAAAAGAAAAAAAAAAAAAAAAAACCCAAGACCCATGTACATGCTCCTACAAGAGACTCACTGCAGACCTAAACATGCATAAAGACTGAAAGTAAAAGGATGGAAAATGATATTCTATGTAAAGGACAATAAAAGAAAACCTGGATAGCAATACTTGTATCAGACAAAATAGACTTTAAAACAAAGACTGTAGTAAGAGACAAAGAAAGGCATTACATAATGATAAAGGGATAAATCCAACAAGGGGATATAACAATTGTAAATATCCCTGCACCCAACGTAACAGCATCTAAATATATAATGCACAAATTAACAGAAAGGGAGAAACTGACAGTAATACAACAGTACTAGCAGAGTTATATCCTTACATCAATGGATAGATTATCCAGACAGAAAATATGAAAACAGTGGCTTTGAATGTCATGTGACATCAGATGAACTTAACAGACTTATACAGAACACCCTATCAAAAACAGCAGAATACACATTCTTTTCAAGTGAGCATGTAACGTTCTCCAGGACAGATCACAGGTTAGGCAACAAAACAAGTCTCAATAAATTTAAGAAGATTGGAATCATATGAAGCATCTTTTCTGACCACAATGGTATGAAAGTAATAATCAGTTAACTATATCAGAATTTAACTAAAAAGAAAACAAACAAAAACCAGAAACACATAGAAGCTGAACAACATGCTACTAAACAATGAGTCAACAAAGAAATCAAAGAGTAAATAATAGGATAATTGGAGACAAATGAACATGGAAACAAAATTTTCTGAAATTGTTGGGATGCAGAAAAAGCAGTTCTCAGAGGTAAGTTTATACTGATGCAGGCTTACCTTAAGAAACAACTAAAATCTCAAATAAACAAATTAATCTACACCTCAAGGAAGGAAAAACAAACAAACAAATAAAAAACAAAGCCCACAGTTAGTAAAAGGAATGAAATTGTCAAGATCAGAGTGAAAACAAATGAAATAGACTCTGAAAAAAAAAAAAAGAACTAGAAAAGAAAAGATGAATACGACAAAGAGCTTGTTATTTGAAAACATAAAACTGATAAACTTTTAGCCAGATCTTAAGGGAAAAGCTTTTAGCTTTTCATCACTGAGTATGATATTAGCTCTGGCTAGGACTTCCAATATTATGTGGAATAAAAGTGGCAAGAGTGGGAAATCTTGTTTCCTTCCTAATCTTAGAGGAAAGGCTTTCACCTTGTCACCACTGAGTGTAAGGTTTGCTGTGGGCCTGTCATATATGGCCTTTATGTTGTGGTATATTCCTCTATACCCACTTTTTTGAGTTTCTGTTATGACTCAATATTGAATTTTGTTAAGTGCTTTTTCTCCATCTATTGAGACAATCACTTAACTTTCGGTTTCATTTTACTAATGTGGTTTATCTTGTTATTTGATTGATGGATATTGAACTGTCTTACATGCTTGAATACATCCCACTTAATTGTGATGCATGCTCTTTTTAAGGTATTGTTGAATTCAGTTTGATAGTATTTTGTTTTGGAATTTCCTGTCCATGCTCATTAGGGATATTGACCTGTAATTTACTTTTCTTTCTTTGTTCTTTTTTTTTTTTTTTTGTATTATCTTTTCTGATATTTGCAACAGAGTAATGCTGGCCTTGTAGAATTAATTTGGAAGAATTCCTTCCACTTCTTAAAGGTTTTTTTAAACTTTATTTATTTTGAGAGAGAGAGAGAGAGAGAAGGGCAGAGAGAGGGAGAGAGAATCCCAAACAGGCTCTGCAGTGACAAAGCATGGTATATATTTTCATTTATATGTCATCTTCAATTTCTTTTATCAGTGTTTTACAATTTTCAGAGTAAAAGGCTTTGACCTTCTTGGTTAAATTCATTTTTAGGGTTTTTTGGTTTTTTGTTTTTAATGTAGTTGTAACTGGGATTAACTTCTTTCTGCTGGTTTGTTATCAGTTATAGAAATGCAACATATTTCTGTATATTAATTTTGTATCCTGGAACTTTACTGAATGTATTTATTAAGTCTAATAGTTTTTTGGTGATTCTTTAGGGTTTCTTATATGTAGTATCATGTCACCTGCCAAGAAGGACAGTTTTACTTCTTCCTTATCAATTTTGATGTCTTTTATTTCTTTTTGTTGTGTGATTTCTGTGCCTAGGACTTCCAGTACTATATTGCATGTAAGTGGTAAGATTCAGGGCGCCTGGGTGGCTCAGTTGGTTGACCATCTGACTCTTGATATTGGCTCAGATCATGATCCCAGGGTCTTGGGATGGAGCCCCATGCTGGGCTCCACTGCATGTGGAGCCTGCTTAAGATTCTATCTCTTGGGGCGCCTGGGTGGTGCAGTCGGTTAAGCGTCCGACTTCAGCCAGGTCACGATCTCGCGGTCTGTGAGTTCGAGCCCCGCGTCGGGCTCTGGGCTGATGGCTCAGAGCCTGGAGCCTGTTTCCGATTCTGTGTCTCCCTCTCTCTCTGCCCCTCCCCCGTTCATGCTCTGTCTCTCTCTGTCCCAAAAATAAATAAACGTTGAAAAAAAAATTAAAAAAAAAAAGATTCTATCTCTTTCTCCCCCCTCCCCTCCCTATTCTCCCTCTTCAAAAAAAAAAAAAAAAAATTAAAAAAAATATATATATACAATGGGGAAAAAGAGAGACCCTTCAATAAATGATGTTGGGAAAAGTGGACAGCTATATTAAAAAAAAAATGAAACTGGATCACTTTCTTATACCATACACAAAAATAAACTCAAAACGGATTTAAAATTTAAATGTAAGAGCTGAAACCATAAAACTCCTAAAAGTAAACATAGGCAGTAAAATCTTAGACATGGGTCATAATATTTTTTGGATCTGTCTCCTTAGGTAAGGACAAAAAACCCAAAAATGAACAAGCAGGGCTACATTAAACTAAAAAGTTTCTGCACAGCAAAGGAAATCATCAACAAAATGAAAATCTACTGACAAGGAGAAAATATCTGCAAATCATATATCTGATACAAGGTTAATATCCAAAATATATTTTTAAAAAAACACATACAACTCCACACCTAAAATAAAAGAATCCAATTAAAAAGTTGGCAGACGTTTTACCATATTAATAGACATTTTTCCAAAAAGACATACAGATGGTCAACAGACACACAGAAAGATGCTCAACATCACTACTCATCAAGGAAATACAAATCAAAACTGCAATGAAATGTTACCTCAGAGCAGTCAGAATTGGTAGTCTCAATACAACAAGAAAAAACAAGATGTGGAGAAAAGGGAACCTTCATGTATTGCTGGTGAGTATATAAATTGGCACAGTCATTAGGGAAAACTGTATGGAAGATAACTTAAAAAATTAAAAACAAAAATACCATATGAACTAGTAATTCCACCACAGGGTATTTACCTAATGTAAACAAAAACACTAATTTGTAAACATATATGTACCCCTATTTTTATGACAGCATTATGTACCATGGCCAAGGTATGGAAGCACCTTGTGTCCATCAATAGATGAATGGATAAAGAAGATATGGCACAGAAGAATATTACTCAGCCATAAAAAAGAATGAGATCTTGTCATTTGCAACAATATATATAGGCCTAGAGACCATTATGCTAAGTGAAATAAGTTAATAAATAAGGAAAGAAAAGTACAGCATTGGGAATATAATCAATAATACCATAATGTTACATGATGACAAATGATAACCACACTTATGGTGAGCACAGTGTGCAGAATTATTGAATCACTATGTTGTATACCTGAAACTACTATAACATTGTTTGTCAATGATACTTTGAGCAAAATAAAAAACTAAGTAAATAAATAAAGATAATAAAGTATTCTGTGATATAATCAGTAAAAAAAAAAAAAAGGATGAAATCTTGCCACTTGCAACAAAATGGGTGTACCTAGAGGGTATCATGCTAAGTGAAATAAGTCAGAAAAATACAAATACCATATAATTTCACAAATATGTGGAATGTAAAAAACAAAATAAATGTAACAAAGAAAACAGAAACCAGAATCATAAATACAAGGAACAAACTGGTGGCTGCCAAAAGGGAGTGGTTGGGGGAATGTGCAAAATAAGTAAAGGAGATTAAGAGTTATACATTATACATGTTACACATTACATTATATAGTTATACATTAAATAAATCATGGGGATACAAAGCACAGCATAGGGAATAAACTCAATAATATAGTTATAATTTTGTATGGTGACAGATGGTAACTAAGCATAGTATTTTGTAATGTGTACAATTGTGGAATCACTGTTGTATACCTGAAACTAATATAATATTGCATGTCAACTATACTTCAGTTAATAGTTTTTTTTTAAAAACACAGATTAAAAAATTTTTAAAAATAAAATTTTAAGTCAGGATAAGCAATCAAGATAAAACCTAAATGTATAAACTACAGTAAAAAGAGATTATGTAAGAAGGATTTTCTGACACAACTAGGAAAGCACGAATCTAATGTTCGGTAAAGTTTGTAGATTTAACAGGTAATGGTACCTGACAAAGAGGATTGACAACATTTATGAATTCCAGGTATTTTCACAGGTGCTCAAACTGGGACCTGAGGTACATCTTAACCTTTAAATCTACTATTACTCCATACCTTCTTCTGTCCCAGGCCTCAGTGAGCCCAAGAGGAACATGTGAAAAGTAGGAAAGTCTTACCTGAAATGCTTTAAACAAGAGCACACAGGAGCAAACGAAAAAGTGAGGAGTGGGGAGTCCAAGGGTTATGTGTTCAATAGGAAGCCAAGTTCGTTCCCACAGGCTAGCAAGAATGTTTTGTCATTGTTTCAATGGACCAGGAAAAATGCTCTCTGACTCCAAATAGTCATAGTTATTTGGCATTAGGAGTCTGTGCCTCTGGAAAAGTAAGGCCAATCTAGATTGAAGTGCTTATTTCTCTCCTCTTCAAGGAAAAATTCTTGGGTGACACAACAGACCTTGCATATTTTACAGTGGGGGAGATCATATCAAGTGTCAGGGTTCGTGATCTAACCTGTGTACCATGGGCTGGGACTCTGGCAGGTCTAGGTAAACTGAGACAAATCACTGGGTATTCTATGTGGCTAAGGAGGAATGAATCCTCTGAGATAAAGGACCTTGACATAAATCAGAGTTAAATGAGCAGATGATCAAAAATGGGACACAAAGTCTTTCTCCTATTAGCACACAAGACAGGCTCACGCTGCGGTGGAAGTTTGAAATTGTTAAGTTTAAATTTTAAAAACGATATGAATTTGTCAAGCACAGACAATTTGGGATGGAAACTGATCCAGGGCAACTTCAGTCAAAGGTGACCATAAAAAATCCTATATTGGATGCCTCAAACATTGACAGGTAGATGGGAGTCCTTTGCCTGTTTATTTATCTGTGTGGATAGTTTGGCAAGGGGAACAGCATCGAATAGCTACCTGTACGATGAAATAGGAAAGTTATGAATAAACAAAGATAAGATTAAATGATGCAAAGGCTGAAGAGATGAATTAGAACTAGGAATAAAGGGTAAAGCCAGACAAAGATGGCATGTCCGGAGATACTGGCTTGTGGACAAGTGGACAGATAGGGAGTGGAGGAGCTAACCGGGGCGATACAGTCAGTCCATCAGCAAAAATGGGGGCAGGACACATCTCAGAAGATAGGGTTAGATGTGAATATTTAAAGGAATAGAGTATGCCTTACAGCTCAGGTATCAGAATCAAAACCTGTTACTCTTTACCCTTTGATTATTAGATCCCAGGCTATTCACAAATCGGAGGAGACACAGGTCAATGTATGCATCCCCAGAACTATACTATCTCCAATCCTGCTTTACCATCTCACATCAAGTGTACTTCACAGACCAAACTATGTATTTGTTGAAAAGGTAAAATACGAACTAGTCCAAGCCTCACTACCCATAAAGAAACTGAACAGAGGATGAATATGCATTCTTAAAACCACACACAAGTCTAGGGGTGCCTGGCAGGCTCAGACAGTGGAATGTGCGACTCTTGATTCCGGGGCTTTGAGTTCAAGCCATATGCTGCGTTTAGAGATTACTTAAAAAACTAATGTCTTAGGGGTGCCTGGGTGGCTCAGTTGGTTAAGCCTCTGACTCTTGATTTTGGCTCAGGTCATGATCTTTCAGTTTGTGAGGATGAGCCCCGAGTATGGCTCTGCACTGGCAGAACGGAACCTGCCTTGAATTCTGTCTCAAAATAAATAAATAAACTTAAAAAAAATAATAACATCCTAAAAAGAAGCTACACATTAAGTCTTTTGTGAAGAAAAGCTAATTTTATGCTTATTTTCAAAATCATTTATTATCTCATTGCAATTTCCTTGGCAATAGCTCCTAAAATTAAGTTTGATGAAAATCTACTAAGAGAAAAACTATGCAGAAGAATATTCACAGTAGTACTCTTCATATACTAAAACTGGAAACATAAATATTGATGGGGCGCCTGGGTGGCGCAGTCAGTTAAGCGTCCGACTTCAGCCAGGTCACGATCTCGCGGTCCGTGAGTTCGAGCCCCACGTTGGGCTCTGGGCTGATGGCTCAGAGCCTGGAGCCTGTTTCCGATTCTGTGTCTCCCTCTCTCTCTGCCCCTCCCCCATTCATGCTCTGTCTCTCTCTGTCCCAAAAATAAACATTGAAAAAAAAAACATTAAAAAAAAAAAATTGAGCAACAGTACAATGGATAAATAAATTGTAGCATATCCTTAAGACAGAATTCTATACAGCAATGAGAAGGAACAAACTACAACTACCCAATACGACAAAATAAATTTCACAAATATACTGTTAAATGAATTAAGACAGAGACAAATGAGTGCATAGTATACTATTCCACTTATATAATGCAGAAAGAAAAAACTATCCAGTGGTGTTCAAAGATAGAATTTCGGTTGGAGGGAACAGTAGAGGAAGGAACAGTGACTGGAACATAGCACACTCTGGAGTTCTTGGGTTCAGGAAATATACAATTCTCTCTCTCTCTGTCTCTCTCTCTTTTTTTTTTTTTTTTAACATTTATTTATTTTTGAGAGAGAGAGACAGAGCACAAGCAGGGGAGGGACAGAGAGAGAGGGAGACACAGAATCCAAAGCAGGCTCCAGGCCCAGGGCTGTCAGCACAGCCTGATGCAGGGCTCAAACTCACAGACCATGAGATCATAAACTGGATCCAAGTCAGACATTCAACCGACTGAGCCACCCAGGCATCCAGGGAACATATAATTCTTGACCTGAATGCTGGTTATATAGGAGTGTTCTCTGTGAAAAACAGCTGTTCACTTATGGTGAGGGCACTTATCAAACATACCATATACTTGAGTAAAAAGTTTACTTTAAAAAATAAATTCAGGGCACCTGGCTGGTTCAGTCAGTAGAGCATCTGACTCTTGATCTCAGGGTCATGAGTTCAAGCCCCACATTGGGCATGGAGTCTACTTAAAAAAAAAAAAAAAAAAAAATTAGAAACTTCTTAAAAGCTATTTTTAAATTTCAAATTATTTTTAATACAAACTAATGGCATCTTAACTTACTGATTTTATATATTTTGGTTCACATAAAGAACACTTTATTATTTTAAATTATGAAGGAATAATACTTTTACAACCATTAATTTCTTAAATTAATGTAGGTTATATGCATAGTTTTTATTTTTAAAAAGCATAGTACAAAAGAGCTTATACTGAAAAGCAACTGTCCCCACTTTTATCTGTCCTCACCCCCAGCCCTAATTCTACTACTGAAAGGCAACCTTGATAATATTAATATGATTATTTGCAGTTTCATCATTCATCAGCTTCAGATATTAATCTGTTGACTTCTACAAAACCTGAAAATCATAAACTCAAAATCTTTAATTCTAGTCTAGACTAGAAAAATATCTCTGAAGTCCAAGCACTAGGTTCCAGTTGACAATTTTAATGAATAACTTTTAAAAACAGGAGACTTTTTTTTTTTCTTTAACTCCTCAGGGGATTCCAGTGCATGGCCAAGGTTGATGCAATGCTGAGGTAATTAGAGAAGAAAAAGCCTGTACTATATTTACATTCCTATTACTAGAAAAGTTAAAAGCCATAATCATTTGGTGCCTTCCATTAAAAGAGTTGAGTTTCTGCCCATGGTGTTTGCTAAGAAAGATAAATGACTTCAATAATTTGAGGTATTAACATGTAAATTTGTTTCTACAATGTTTGTCAGAGGAAACTACGTTTGTTAAAGTGTCTTTTATACAAAATTGTATCTATTCACTAAAAAATGTATCTGAAGTTGATTTAAACATCCAGGTAATAATTTCTTCATAATGACTTCACTGATCTAGCTCTAATTCACAGAAAAAGATGGTACAGATATTCATAAAATTAGGAACATGACTAAAGGGGCATTTTCTTTTTGAAAGTAAAATAAAATGCCTAACAGATGAACTTAAAGATTAACAAAATATAGACTCTTAGTTGGTCACCATATCTCACTATGAAAGAAGATGTGGCCTCCCACTAAGGAAAATTTGGCTCACTTCTAACTTCCTACCTCACCAACTCCTTTTACCAATGATGGCAATTATTAGAATGATTCTACTAATAGTCACATTTGTAACTTTTGAGCATATCTTTCAGATTCTAGTTCTTCCAGTTCATGAACTAAGACCATAGCTCTCAATTTGACTAAGGCAACAACTGGCAAATGTAAAACAAAAAACAAACAAACTGATGCCTAAGTTCTACACTCAAAAATTTTAATTGTTAAGATGTGGTTTGATACAGTTTGGGCATCAAGATTTTGAAAGCTCCCAGGTGATTTTAAAATGTAACAAAATTTGAGAGCTGCTATACAGAATACACATTTTAGTAGTAGCATTCACACCTGTCCTTCCCAACTTGTCACATCTACTTTTTAAAAATATTTTTTAGATTAGTAAAATTTAGGCTATTTTCTATAATCATAACTAAGACTTACATACTTTAGAAATAAAGCTAATTCTTTTTTAAAAAAATTAAACACACAATGTCCAATATCGGAGTTTATATGAATAACATTCAGAACAGAACCAAGAAGTGTACTCAGGTTGTATTTCCTTCTCTATATGCTACTTCGAGGTCAGGAGTCTCTTTTCTTATATCCTATTAATTTATCAAAATCATATTATTTAAGGACACTAATTTTCCTATCTACTTTGTATTTCCTAAACTTTTCTGACCATCTTTGTTGTCTTAATAAGAAAAATATATATTTAATATATGTACATATATATTAAATATGTATTTAACCACAGTCTGCCTGTTATTATTTCTCATTTATCAATTTCTATTCCAATTTTCTTGGACATAACTGAATTCTTACTGTAATATGATATCATTGTTTCTATTGCCTGCTGTACAAATGTCATCTGGAGTTTGTACTCATTGGACTTTTGGGCAAGTTGCACTAGTTGTATCCTCTCTTGGCTTTCATGCTTTTTTTGACAAAAAACATCCTCAATATCTGAGAGATAAATGTCATTGATCTCTTCATTTCCCTTCACACATGAAAATGACTTTATTTTGACCTCACATTGTTTAGTTTGCTGGGGTACAGAATTTTAAGTTAAAATTCATTTTTCTTCAAACCTTTGATCAAATTGTCCCCAAGTCTTATAGTATCCATGTTCTACTGCCTTATGGCATCCATATTTCCTAATTTGTAGACTTTTGTTTCTTTCTTCTAGAAGTTTTTTGCCACTTTATTTATAATCTTGATATTCTGAAATTTCACAAGATTGTAATTCCTTCATTTTACTTGCTACTTAGGGAGACTACCTAATCTGAAAATAGATGCTTTTTTTTTCTTTTTACCTTTCACTATAAACATCCTACATTTATGGTAAACGTCTAAGTGCCAGTCACTGTTCTAGATTCTAGGGTAGTGGTATAATACAAAAAAAACAAAAATTCTGTCTTATGGGGTGAAACTTTTAGTGAAGGAAACCGTAAACAGAATAAGTTAAATGTATATTAAATGCCAGGCTTAGTTTAAAAATAAAGCAAGAAAGTGGAATTGAAATATTGGGGAAGAAGGCATGGAAATTTGGATGGGATGGCCGAAGAAGACCTCACACAGAAAGTGAATTCTAGATAAAGATCTGAAGCAAGTAAGGAAGTCAAAACATGAAGATGAATATGGCTGGGGCAAAAGACATTCCAGGCAAAGGGAAAATAATTGAAAAGGTTCTGAGACAAATCCATGTTTAGAGTTCTGGAGAAGCAAAGTGAGCTGAGTGAGGGAGAATAGGAGGTTAGGAGGTTAGGGAAGTAATGGGAAGCAAGATTCTGTAGGATCTAGGGAATCTTGGTAAGGATGTCAACTTTTATTAGGAGTGCAAGGAGAAGTTTTCCATTGGGAGAATCTGAGCAAAGGAGTGACAGGATCCCATTAATGTTAAACAGGATCATTCTGACTGCTTTACCGAGAATATATTGAATGAGAAAAGGACAGTAAGAACAAAAAAGTTGGAAGCCTACTTAATCAGGTACAGATGGTGGTGGCTTGAAGGTGGTGGCAGTAGTGAGGATACTGAAAACAGGACAGAATTCCATGTATATTTTTAAGGTAAAATTGACAGGATATTCTGATGTGATGGAATTATGGTATGAATGAAAAGAGTCAAGAATTACTGGCCTGCAAAAGTGGAAGAATGAAGACATCATTAACTGGGATGAAATAGGCTGAGAAAAAAATCCATTTTCTGGCAGCATATATCAGGAGTTTGACTTTAGCCTTATTAAATTTGACATCTATTAAACATTTAAGTATGAGGTCAAACAGGCAGATAGATGCAAGGATTTGGAGGGTAGGGAAGAAGTCTGGCCTACACTTGTAAGTTGGGAGGCATCAGCATACACATAATATTTTAAATGTTGAGATTTGATGAAATCTCCTAGGGAAGATATAGAAGGAAAAGAAATAGTTCAAGGACTACACTCTAGGACATTCTATAATTTACAAGAAGGAATCATGAGTAAGAACCTGCAGAAAACACTAAGAGGGAGTAGCCACAAAAGCGACAGACAGTAATGAATGATAGTATGAAGAAGTCAGTGATTCTCCTCCATAAAAACCAAACATTAAACTATACAGAATTTTTAAAAACACCATATTAGGGCATTAGATTGATGCAGAAAATGAACTGATACCATTTATTCTTAAAATCACACTAAAGTTTCAGGTAAGAACAGCAGAAATCTGCAGACTATTTGTCTGTGGTTACTGTCATCCACAATACCTTCCACTCCCCGAGTTCTGCTGCCAAGAACTGTAGTTTCTTTCTCTTTAATTTTTTAAAAATTTTTCCTAAAAAAATTTTTTTTTTTTAATTTTTTTTTTTTCAACGTTTATTTATTTTTGGGACAGAGAGAGACAGAGCATGAACGGGGGAGGGGCAGAGAGAGAGGGAAACACAGAATCGGAAACAGGCTCCAGGCTCTGAGCCATCAGCCCAGAGCCTGACGCGGGGCTCGAACTCACGGACCGCGAGATCGTGACCTGGCTGAAGTCGGACGCTTAACTGACTGCGCCACCCAGGCGCCCCTAAAAAAATTTTTTTAACATTTATTCATTTTTGAGATACAGAGAGAGACAGAGCATGAGTGGGGAGGAGCAGAGACAGAGGGAGACACAGAATCCAAAGGCTCTAGGCTCTGAGCTGTCAGTACAGAGCCTGATGCGGGGATCGAACTCACTGACTTCAAGATTGTGACCTGAGCTGAAGTCAGACGCTTAACTGACTGAGCCACCAAGGCACCCTTCTCTTTAATATTTTAATGTGGTAAAATACACGTAAGATTTGTCAACAAAAGTATACACACCACTTTGTTTACAGCTCAGTAGTGTAAAGTATATTCTTACTGCAGTGCAAACAACTTCTAGAACTCTTCATCTGGCAAAACTGAAACTCTACACCCATTAAACAATAATTCTCCATTACTTCTTTCTCTCCTACAGTCCCTGGCAACCACCATTTTCTGTTGCTATGAATTTGAATACTCTGAGAACATTAGTTTTACCATCACAGAGCTGGCAGTGAAAACCAGCAGCAATGCTGCCAGGAGACTGGACTCAAAAGAGAGGTGGAGGACAAAAAATTAGGGCTTACAGAAATTTTAAAGTTTGACAAGTAAGAACCATAACATACCAGAATAACATTTTGAAACTTATCACTGTATAACAAATATATTGGAATTACCATTAAATGGAAGCCTTGGTAATACTTATATAAGAACATGCTGGCATTCTGCCTTAAAAATGTATTAATCCAGTAATAAAATAAAAGTTAAAGAAAATGGTAAGTTTAGATAAAAATGAACAGAGGAACTCCATAGCCCTACTTATCCCAGGTTGTGGTCCCAAATTAAACAAGCAGTGGACAAATCAGAAATTTAATGGGGAATCCTAAAAATGAGACAGTCATAAAAGCACTGAGAGAAGTTCTCCAGCTAGTTTTTGCTAACTAGGAAATAAAGACATGCACTGGGGAGACTTGAGAGAGCCGGGTAAGAAGTGAAAGCTAAGGAAGTCTTGAGAAATGACTGCAATTTTTAATGAGTACCTCAAACCACATACAAATTCATAGGTAGAAGGTGGAAGCCTTATGGGCTCAAGATATTTAAACAAAATTTCTATCCTAATCATTGGCTGACAACTATGCTATTTAGAGACAATGCTTAGGAATCTAGACTAAAAACAAAAATAGTAAAAATAAAAATATTCAACAGAGACATTACTGGCAGCACACTATGGAAAACAAAGAACAAAAACAAAATCCATATCTTCTATATTACCTAAAATGTACAGTTTTCAACCAGAAATTACTAGACATACAAATAAACAGGGAGAAAAAAATCAGTTCATAAAAACTAAGTGAGCCCAGATACTGAATTTAGCAGACTAAGAAACTGATGTAGCTTTTATAAGTATGTTCAAAGAACTGAAGGAAAACACAAGTATTATTCCATTAGGAAGTTTTCATAAACATATACACAATAACCAAAAGAAAATTCTAGAATTGAAAAGTACCATAACTTAAGTGAATAAAATGAAGGAACTTGTGGCAGGCACAATTTTAAGATGGTCCCACAAGACCCACTCCCTCTCATGTATACACCCTTGCAAACACAGAGGAATAAACAAAGGGTTCATAAAGAATAGCAGTGAAAAGGAATTAATGGCGATAGCGACAAAAGATGGAGTTTGCATTCCAAAAAAAGGGCTAATGATGTATATATCTCAACTGGAAACGAGAATGCTAACAACACCTTTTGGCCATAAGCTACTTTTTATATGGACAAAAAAGCATTCAGGTTGGAGGGGAAGATGGTGGCAAACCAGAAAGTCCCTAAGCTCATCTAGTTCTACTAGTACAAATAGGTAACTATCAAATCATTGTAAATACCACAGAAATTAACCTGAAGACAGGCAGAACAAACTCCATAACTATAGGTGTGGAGACAAAGTTTGAGAGGGAAACAGATCACAGTCACTGAGGTGGTGAGGAAGCCATGGTCGCAGAAAAGGGTGAGAGACACTCTAGCACACAGAGGAGCACACAGGGAGCATACAAATCCCAATAGCAAATGGCTTGGAAAGCAAGACAGGTGACCAGCAGGACTTAAAGCCTGGAGTTTTAAAGGTCAGCAGGCTTGGCTCAAAGGCCATGGGGCTGCTCTTGAAGAAAAGGCAGGACAAACAGTCCACAGACATGGAGTGGAAACAGCAATCTGAAGAGCACCTGGGCACACAGTAGGGAGGTTATTTACTCATCTTGAGTATGTCCCAGAGAGAGGCATTATTCACGGAGAGACTACTCCAGCAACAGAGGAACTGGCAGGCGCCATTTCCCTCCCCTTGCCCTCAACATACGCACAATTCCACAGCTGCAGGAAACAGTGCAATGCCCACACTCACTACCTAATTTGCTTACACCAGGCCCACAACCCACACTTCAGTGAAACTGTCCTTCCCAGTCACGCTTGCCTCAGTCACAGAGTGGCAGGCCCCATTTCCAAAAGATGAGCCCAAACACCTGCCAACACTATGTCTCACCACCTAGGAGTTGTGCAGGGCCTCGGTTCTGGCGGCAGTGGTGAAAGGTCTCAATTCACAAGCAGACTAGAAGCACACCTAGTTAAAACTCACCACATTCAGGCCAGGGACCAAACACTGCTGACAACAGGCAAAGATAATGTCTGCAGATGAGTGACCTACAGTACAAAGGAGCCAGGACACAACAGAAGAGTGTAAACAACACACACTGGAGACACTCCCATAAGTGCCAGGCTTTGCAGATCAGGTAATACTACAATACAGGGCACTGTAAGACCTCTTCTTCTTCATGAGGCCATTGCCCTCAACAACAGGAGAAGTAACTGGTGTTCCTAACCCACAGAAGCAGACAAAGAGACTTAGACAAAATGAGAAAACAGAGGAAATTTTCCCAAATGAAAGAAAAGGACATGGCCATGGCCAGATATTTAAGTGAGACAAATACAAGTAACATGACTAAAAGAGAATTTAAAGTAAAGTATCATGAAGATACTCACTAGACTTGAGAAAAGAGTGGCAGACTTGAGTGAGACCCTTAACACAGAGCTAAGGAATAACATAGCAAAGATAAAGGGCTCAATAAACAAAATAAGGCACACAATTGATGGAATGAACAACAGGCTGGAAGAAGAAAAGGAATAAATTAATGACCTAGAAAAGAAAGGAAAGGAAAGTAATCAAACTGAACAAAAGACAGAAAAAATAATTATGCAAAATAAGAATAAACTTAGGGAACTCAGTGACTCCATCAAACATAAAAACTTCTGTATTATAAGAGTCTCAGAAGAGAAAGAGAAAAAGGGGCAGTAAATTTATTTGAAGTAATAATAGCTGAAAACTTCCCTACTCTGGGGAAGGAAACATGTATCTGGATTCAGGGGGCACAGAGAACTCCAAACAAAATCAACAAAAGCAAACCCACAACAAGACACATTGTAATTAAATTGGCAACATTTAGTTACAGTCAAAAAATTTTAGAAGCAGCAAGACAAAAGAAGTCAGTAACATACAAGAGAAACCCCTTAAGATTATTACAGGCATTTTAAGCACAAACTTTCCAAACTAGAAGGGAGTGGCATGATGTATTCAAAGTGCTGAGTGGGAAAAATCTGCAGCAAGAATGTTATATTCAGCAAGACTATCATTCAGCATAGAAAAAGAGAAAAAGAGTTTCCCAGGCAAACAAAAGTAAAAGAGTTCATGACCACTAAACCAACCCCACAGGGAATATTAAAGGGGACTCTGAGTGGGAAGGAAAGACCAAAAGTGACAACATTAAGAAAACAGGAAACACAAAAGTAATAAAAATTACTATTTCAATTAAAAAAAATCAGTCAAGAAACTCACAAAATAAAAGGCTGTAAATTATGACACTATATACCTAAAATGCAGTAGGAATGGAGAAAAGAATGGGTTCAAAATTAAATGACCATCAACTTAATATAGATTACTATTTACAGAAGGGTTTATATACAAACCTAATGGTAACCACAAATCAAAAACCTGTAAGAGATATGCAAAGAATAAAGAGAAACAAATCTAAATATATCATTAAAGAAAACAAGCAAAGCATGAAAGAAGGAAAGCAAACAAAGGATCAGAGAAAATCTTCAAAAATGACCACAAAATTAGTAATAAAATGGAAATAAATACATATCTATCAATAATTACTTTGAATGTAAATGGACTAAACACTCCAGTCAAAAGACATTGGATCATAAGGGGCATGTGGGTGGCTTAGTCAGGTGAGTGTCCGACTCTTGATTTCAGCTCAGGTCATTATCCCTGGATTAGGGGATTGAGCCCTGCGTCAGACTCCACACTAAGAGTCTAGCCTGCCTAAGATTCTCTCTCTCTTCCTCTACCCCTCTCCACTGCTCATGCACTCTCTAAAATAAAATATATATATTTGCATATATATATATATATATATATATATATATATATATATATAAAACACATAGGGTAACAAAATGGATGACAAAACAAGATGCATATATATGCTTCCTACAAGGGATTCATTTTAGACCTAAAGCCACCTGCAGGTTGAAAGTAGAGATAGATGGAGAAACATCTATCATATAAATGGATGTCAAAAGAAAGCTGGAATAGCAATTCTTATCTCGAACAAAACAGACTTTAAAAGAAAATGGAAGTAAGAGACAAAGAAAGATGCTATAATAATAAAAAGTCCAACAAGAAGTTTTGACAACTGTAAATATGTATGCACCCAACAAGTGAAAATCCGAATACATAAAATAGTTCATAACAAACATAAAGGAACTAATCAATAATAATACGAAAACAGTAGGGGACTTTAAAACCCCACTTTCATCAACAGACACATCATCTAAACAGAAATCAATAAGGAAACAATTGTTTTGAATGATACACTAGACCTGATGGATTTAACAAATATATTCAGGACATTCTATCCTAAAATAGCATAATATACATTCTTTTCAAGTGCACATGGAACATTCTCCAGAAAAGATCACTTTTTAGACTACAAAACAAGACTCCATAAATTCAAGAAGACTGAAGTCATAACATATATCTTTTCCAACCACAATGCTATGAAACTGGAAGTCAACCACAGGAAAAACTTTGGAAAGAACGAAAATACATGGAAGTTAAATAACATGCTGCAAAACAATAAACAGGTCAACAAGAAAATCAAAGAAGAAATTAAAAAGTACATGGAAACAAATGAAAATAAAAACACAATGGACAAAAAAATCTTTGGGATTCAGCAAAAGTGGTTCTAAGAGGGAAGTCTGTAGCAATAAAGGCCTGCCTCAAACACCCAGAAAAATCTCAAATAACTACCTAACCTAACACCTAAAGGAGGTAGAAAAAGAAGTCTTCTGCCACTCTTGGTGGTGCTTGTATGCTCATTCAGTGTGGAACTGGTACCTCTTTTGTGAAACGGCAGCTGAGGAGACTCCAGGACTCACCATGGGGGACGAAAAGCCCATGGAAGGAGTCAAGACTGAGAGCAATGATTATAGTAATTTGAAGATGGTAGGGCAGAATGCTTCTGTGGGACAGTTTAGTATTAAGACGCATATATCACTTAGTAAGATAACGGAAGCTTATTGTGAACAACAAGATTTGTCAATGAGGCAGATCAGATCCAATCTGATGGACAGCCAATCAATGAAACAGATACACCTGCACAACTGGACATGGAGGATGAAGATACAATAATGGGTTCCAGAATCTGATAGGAGGTGTCTACTAAAAAGGGAACCTGCTACTTTACTCCAGAACTCTGTTCCTCCAGACCAAGAAGACATTCTCAGTTAGAAAACCACAGTTTGGTTCCACCATATCCTGACTACTATAGTATAATTTTCTCTATTTCTTCATTTCTCCTCTCCCCATTCCTTTATTGTATATAAAGTAATTGTGTATATGCACAAGCATTTTGCATTGTTTTAAACTAAATGGCCAATGGTATGTTGTGACCGGCATCAAATGGAGATGGGATGGGCAAAAATACTGGTTCCGTAAAAATACCCCCATCCTCAATTAGTGGCATGCTCATTCATCTCTATATTCCAGTAAGTTATTTTGCTCTCACTGTTTAACAAACAACAACAACAAAAAAACATAAAAATCCTTGCATACTTGTTTGATTAAAGAATTTTAATGGTTTTCATTTATCATTGTGAAACCAAGAACAGTTTTATAACTTTCTTGTATATAGCTGTTACATGTAGGGCAATCTGTCTTTAAATAGGGAAAAATTACTCTAAAAGAAATGAATTGTAGCTAGTTTTCCTTTCAAATCAAGTGTCTTTTTGTTTAAGTAAACTTCTTGTAAAAAAAAAACATAAAACCAGCAAAAGGAGGGAAATAATAACGATTACAGCAGAAATAAATGAAATAGAAACAAAACAATACAACAGATCAATGAAACCAAGAGCTGGTTCTCTGAATAGATCAACAAAACTGATAAACCATTACCCAGATTGATCTACAAAAGAGAGAGACAGAAAGGACTTAAATAAGTAAAATCAGAAATTATGGAGAAGAAATAACCAACACCACAAAAATACAAACAATCATAAGAGAATAGTAGGAAAAGCTATATGCCCAAAAATTGGACAACCTAGATAAAATGGATAAATTCTTAGCAACATATAAAATAGTAAAACTGAAACACACACAAAAAATAGAAAATTTGAACAAACCAATAACTAGCAAAGATATTGAATCAATAATCAAAAAACTCCCAACAAACAAAAGCCCTGGACCTTATAGCTTCAAAGGAAATTCTACCAAATGTTTATAGAAGACATAATACTTATTCTTCTCAAACTATTTCAAAAAATATAAGAGAAAGGAAAACTTCCATTCTATGAGGTCAGCATTACCCTGATACCAAAACCACACAGAGACATCACTAAAAAAGAGAACTATACCGGGGCGCCTGGGTGGCGCAGTCGGTTAAGTGTCCGACTTCAGCCAGGTCACGATCTCGCGGTCCGTGAGTTCGAGCCCCGCGTCAGGCTCTGGGCTGATGGCTCAGAGCCTGGAGCCTGTTTCCGATTCTGTGTCTCCCTCTCTCTCTGCCCCTCCCCCGTTCATGCTCTGTCTCTCTCTGTCCCAAAAATAAACGTTGAAAAAAAAAAATTTTTTTTTTAAAATAAAAAAATAAAAAAGAGAACTATAGGCCAACATCCCTGAGGCATATAGATGGAAAAATCCTCAACAAAATACAGAATTCAACAATACTTTAAAAAATCATTCACGAGTGCTGGCTTGAAGATGGCGGCAAAGGAGGACGCTGGCCTCACCCCGTCCTGCGGATGACTTAGAGTCCACCCACACCTGCCTAAATAACCCAGAAAACCACCAGAAGACTAGCAGAACGGATTCTCCAGAGACAAGCGTAGACGAAAGGCCCACGGAAGAGGGTAGGAAGAGTGGAGAGGTGGTGCGGGCTACATGGACTGGCAGGAGAGAGCCAGGGCAGAGGGGCAGCCCGCAGGCCAAGCAGAGCCCTCAAGTCTGGCTTGCAAAAGTGGAGGGGCCCGACGGAGTGTATTCTGACAGCAAGCAGGACTTAATATCTGGAAGGTTATAAGTTAACAGCTCTGCTCAGGGAGCGGGAGGGCTGGAGGACAATGGGAGGGAGAGTTGTTGAGCCCTGGACAACAGAGCGCAGCTTGGCAGGGAACAAAGGTGCTCGCCAGCGCCATCTCCCTCTCCCATCCCCCAGTTGAAATCCCAAAGGGAACCGGTTCCTGTCAGGGAACTTGCTTGCACCTGGCAAACACCAACGCTGTGCTTCTGCAGATCCAGCCCTCCAGTGGCAGGTCTGAATCCCTCCAGGTGCCACAGGGCCCCTCCTGAAGCAGATCACTGAAGGAAAAGCGAGCTGAGCGACCCTCCCAACCCCATGCACCTTGCCAATCCACCCCAGCTAATACGCCAGATCTCCAGCACCACAAGCTTGGCAATGTGCAAGTAGCCCAGAAGGGCCACGCCACCTCACAGTGAATCCCGCCCCTAGCAGAGGGGAAGAGAAGGCACACACCAGTCTGACTGTGGCCCCAGCGGTGGGCTGGGGGCAGACATCAGGTCTGACTGTGGCCCCGCCCACCAACGCAAGTTATTCAAGACAGCACAGGGCAAGTGCCTGGCAGTTCCACACCATTCCAGGGACTATCCAGAATGACGAAACGGAAGAATTCCCCTCAAAAAAACCTCCAGGAAATAACAACAGCTAACGAACTGATCAAAAACGATTTAAACAATATAACAGAAAGTGAACTTAAAATAATAGTCATAAAATTAATCGCTGGGGTTGAAAACAGCATAAAGGACAGCAGAGAATCTATTGCTACAGAGATCAAGGGACTAAGGAACAGCCAGGACGAGCTAAAACATGCTATTAATGAGCTGCAAAATAAAATGGAGAAGACCACAGCTCGGATTGAAGAGACAGAGGAGAGAATAGGTGACCTAGAAGATAAAATTATGGAAAAAGAGGAAGCTGAGAAAAAGAGAGATAAAAAAATCCAGGAGTATGAGGGGAAAATTAGAGAACTAAGTGATGCACTAAAGAGAAATAATCTACGCACAATTGGTATTCCAGAGGAGGAAGAGAGAGGGAAGGGTGCTGAAGGTGTACTTGAAGAAATAATAGCTGAGAACTTCCCTGATCTGGTGAAGGAAAAAGGCATTGAAATCCAAGAGGCACAGAGAACTCCCTTCAGACGTAACTTGAATCGACCTTCTGCGTGACATATCATAGTGAAACTGGCAAAATACAAGGATAAAGAGAAAATTCTGAAAGCAGCTAGGGATAAATGTGCTCTAACATATAAAGGGAGACCAGTAAGACTCGTGACAGATCTCTCTACTGAAACTTGGCAGGCCAGAAAGGAATGGCAGGAAATCTTCAGTGTGATGAACAGAAAAAAATATGCAGAAGAGAATCCTATATCCAGCAAACCTGTCATTTAGAATAGGAGATATAAAGGTTTTCTCCCCCAAAAAACTGAAGGAATTCATCACCACTAAACCAGCCCTACAAGAGATCCTAAGGGGGATCCTGTGAGACAAAGTACCAGAGACATCACTACAAGCATGAAACCTACAGACATCACAATGACTCTAAACCCATATCTTTCTATGATAACACTGAATGTAAATGGACTAAATGCACCAACCAAAAGACAAAGGGTATCAGAATGGATAAAAAACCAAAACCCATCTATTTGTTGTCTACAAGAGACTCATTTTAGACCTGAGGACACCTTCAGATTGAAAGTGAGGGGATGGAGAACTATTTATCATGCTACTGGAAGTCAAAAGAAAGCTGGAGTGGCCATACTTAAATCAGACAAACTAGACTTTTAAATTAAAGGCTGTAACAAGAGATGAAGAAGGGCATTATATAATAATTACAGGGTCTATCCATCAAGAAGAACTAACAATTTTAAATGTCTATGGACAGAATACGGGAGCCCCCAAATATATAAAACAATTACTCACAAACATAAGCAACCTTATTGAGAAGAATGTGGTAATTGCAGGGGACTTTAATACCCCACTTACAGCAATGGATAGATCATCTAGACACATGATCAAGAAAAAACAAGGGCCCTGAATGAGACATTGGATCAGATGGACTTGACAGATATATTTAGAACTCTGCATCCCAAAGCAATAGAATATACTTTCTTCTCGAGTGCACATGGAACGTTTTCCAAGATAGATCACATACTGGGTCACAAAACAGCCCTTCATAGGTATAAAAGAATTGAGATCATACCATGCACACTTTGAGACCACAATGCTATGAAACTTGAAATCAACCACAGGAAAAAGTCTGGAAAACCTCCAAAAGCATGGAGGTTAAAGAACACCCTACTAAAGAATGAATGGGTCAACCAGGCAATTAGAGAAGACATTAAAAAATATATGGAAACAAACAAAAATGAAAATACAACAATCCAAATGCTTTGGGATGCAATGAAGGCAGTCCTGAGAGGAAAATACATTGCAATCCAGGCCTATCTCAAGAAACAAGAAAAATCCCAAATACAGAATCTAACAGCACACCTAAAGGAAATAGAAGCAGAGCAGCAAAGACACCCCAAACCCAGCAGAAGAAGAAAAATAATAAACATCAGAGCAGAAAAAAACAATATAGAATCTAAAAAAACTGTAGAGCAGATCCATGAAACCATGGATGAAATCATGAATGAAAATGGAATTATTACAACCAATCCCTCAGAAATACAAGCAATTATCAGGGAATACTATGAAAAATTATATGCCAACAAACTGGACAACCTGGAAGAAATGGACAAATTCCTAAACACCCACACCCTTCCAAAACTCAAACAGGAGGAAATAGAAAGCTTGAACAGACCCATAACCAGCGAAGAATTTGAATCAGTTATCAAAAATCTCCCAAAATAAGAATCCAGGACCAGATGGCTTCCCAGGGGAATTCTAGCAGACATTTAAAGCAGAGATAATACCTATCCTTCTCAAGCTATTCCGAAAAATAGAAAGGGAAAGAAAACTTCCAGATTCATTCCATGAACCCAGCATTACTCTGATTCCTAAACCAGACAGAGACCCAGTAAAAAAAGGAGAACTACAGGCCAATATCTCTGATGAATATGGATGTAAAAATTCTCAATAAGATACTACCAAATGGAATTCAACAGCATATAAAAAGAATGATTCACCATGATCAAATGGGATTAATTCCTGGGATGCAGGGCTGGTTCAACATTCGCAAATCAATCAACGGGATACATCACATTAATAAAAGAAAAGATAACAACCATATGATCCTGTCAATCGAGAAAGAAACAGCATCTGACAAAATTCAGCATCGTTTCTTAATAAAAACCCTCGGGAAAGTCGGGATAGAAGGAACATACTTAAACATCATAAAAGCCATTTATGAAAAGCCCACAGCGAATATCATCCTCAACGGGGAAAAACTGAGAGCTTTCTCCCTGAGATCAGGAACATGACAGGGATGACCACTCTCACTGTTGTTGTTTAACATAATGTTGGAAGTGCTAGCATCGGCAATCAGACAACAAAAGGAAATCAAAGGCATCAAAATTGGCAAAGATAGGGGCGCCTGGGTGGCGCAGTCGGTTAAGCATCCGACTTCAGCCAGGTCACGATCTCGCGGTCCGTGAGTTCGAGCGCCGCGTCGGGCTCTGGGCTGATGGCTGGGAGCCTGGAGCCTGTTTCCGATTCTGTGTCTCCCTCTCTCTCTGCCCCTGCCCCATTCATGCTCTCTCTCTGTACCAAAAATAAATAAAAATGTTGAAAAAAAATTAAAAAAAAATTGGCAAAGATAAAGTCAAGCTTTCACTTTTTGCAGATGACATGATACTATACTGGAAAATCTGACAGACTCCACCAAAAGTCTGCTACAACGGATACGTGAATTCAGCAACGTTGCAGGATACGAAATCAATGTACAGAAATCAGTTGCATTCTTATACACTAATAATGAAGCAACAGAAAGACAAATAAAGAAACTGATCCCATTCACAATTGCACCAAGAAGCATAAAATACCTAAGAATAAATCTAACCAAAGATGTAAAAGATCTGTATGCTGAAAACTATAGGAAGCTTATGAAGGAAATTGAAGAAGATATAAAGAAATGGAAAAACATTCCGTGCTCATGGGCTGGAAGAATACATATTGTTAAAATGTCAATACTACCCAAAGCTACTTACACATTCAATGCAATCCCAATCAAAATTGCACCAGCATTCTTCTCGAAGCGAGAACAAGCAATCCCAAAATTCATATGGAACCACAAAAGGCCCCCAATAGCCAAAGTAATTTTGAAGAAGAAGACCAAAGCAGGAGGCATCACAATCCCAGACTTTAGCCTCTACTACCAAGCTGTAATCATCAAGACAGCATGGTATTGGCACAAAAACAGACACATAGACCAATGGAATAGAATAGAAACCCCAGTACTAGACCCACAAAAGTATGGCCAACTAATCTTTGACAAAGCAGGAAAGAATATCCAGTGGAAAAAAGACAGTCTCTTTAACAAATGGTGCTGGCAGAACTGGACAGCAATAGGCAGAAGAATGAAACTATACCACTTTCTTACACCATTCACAAAAATAAACTGAAAATGGATAAAGGACCTGAATGTGAGACAGGAAACCATCAAAACCCTAGAGGAGAAAGCAGGAAAAGACCTCTCAACCTCAGCTGCAGAAATTTCTTACTTGACACATCCCCAAAGGCAAGGGAATTAAAAGCAAAAATGAACTATTGGGACCTCTTGAAGATAAAAAGCTTTTGCACTGCAAAGGAAACAATCAACAAAACTAAAAGGCAACCAACGGAATGGGAAAAGATATTTGCAAATGACATATCAGACAAAGGGCTAGTATCCAAAATCCATATAAAGAGCTCACCAAACTCCACATCCGAAAAACAAATAATCCAGTGAAGAAATGGGAAGAAAACATGAATAGACACTTCTCTAAAGAAGACATCCAGATGGCCAACAGGCACATGAAGAGATGCTCAACATCACTCCTCGTCAGGGAAATACAAATCCAAACCACACTCAGATATCACCTCACGCCAGTCCGAGTGGCCAAAATGAACAAATCAGGAGACTATAGATGCTGGAGAGGATGTGGAGAATCGGGAACCCTCTTACACTGTTGGTGGGAATGCAAACTGGTGCAGCTACTCTGGAAAACAGTGTGGAGGTTCCTCAAAAAATTAAAAATAGACCTACCCTATGACCCAGCAGTAGCACTGCTAGGAATTTACCCAAGGGATACAGGAGTACTGATGCATAGGGGCACTTGCACCCCAATGTTTATAGCAGCATTCTCAACAATAGCCAAATTGTGGAAAGAGCCTAAATGTCCATCAACTGATGAATGGATAAAGAAACTGGTTTATATACACAATGGAGTACTACGTGGCAATGAGAAAGAATGAAATATGGCCCTTTGTAGCAACGTGGATGGAACTGGAGAGTGTGATGCTAGGTGAAATAAGCCATACAGAGAAAGACAGATACCATATGGTTTCACTCTTATGTGGATCCTGAGAAATTTAATAGAAACCAATGGGGGAGGGGAAGGAAAAAAGAAAAAAAGAGGTGAGAGTGGGAGAGAGCCAAAGTATAAGAGACTCTTAAAAATGGAGATCAAACTGAGGGTTGATGGGGGGTGGGTGGGAGGGGAGGAGGGGTGATGGGCATAGAGGAGGGCACCTGTTGGGATGAGCACTGAGTGTTGTATGGAAACCAATTTGACAATAAATTTCATATTAATAAAAAAAAGATCAAGACAAGAATGCCCAATCTCACCACTTTTATTCAATCTAGTACTAGAAGTCCTAGCCACAGCAATCAGACAACAAAAAGAAATCAAATGCATCCAAATCAGTAAAGTAAACCCAAGAGCCTCCACCAAAAAACTGCTAGAACTAATAAATGAATTCTATAAAGTCGTAGGATACAAAACCAATGTACAGAAATCTATTGCATTTCTACATACCAATAATTAAGCAGCAGAAAAGAAATTAAAACACAATCCCATTTACAATTGCACCAAAGATAATAAGATACCTGGATATAAACTTACCCAAAGAAATGAAAGACTAGTACTCTGAAACTATACAACACTGATTAAAGAAATTGAAGATAACACAAATAAATGTAAAGACATGCCATGCCCATGGACTGGAAGAACAAATCATTAAAATATCTATACTACCCAAAGGAATCTTAACATTTAATGCAACCCCTATCAAAATACCAACAGCATTTTTTACAGACCTAGAACAAACAATCCCAAAATTTGTAAAGAACCACAAAAAATCCAAAATACACAAAGCAATCTTCGAAAAGAAAGCAAAGATGGAGGCATCACAATTCTGGACTTCAAGTTATATTACAAATCTGTAGTAACCAAAACAATATGGTACTGGCACAAAACAAACATATAGATCAATGTAACAGAATAATCCAGAAATAAACCTCCCACAATTTTATGGTCACTTAATCTTTGACAAAGAAGGCAAGAATATCCAATGAGACAAAGACAGTTTCTTCAACAAATGGTGTTGGGAAAACCGGACAGCAAAATGAAAAGAATGAAAGTAAACCACTTTCTTACACTATATACAAATTTAGGTCTTTTGGATTAAATACCTAAATGTGAGACCTGACACTATAAAAATCTCAGAGGAGAACACAGGCAGTAACTTTTCTGACATTGGCCATAGCAACTTTGTCTAGATATGTCTCCTGAGACAAGGGAAAACAAAAGCAAAAGTAAACTTTAGGACTACATCAAAATAAAAAGCTTCTGCACAGCAAAGGAAAACAAAACAATCAATAAAACTTAAAGGCAATATATGGAATGAGAGAAGATATTTGCAAAAACGCATCTGATGAAGTGTTAGTATCTAAAATATATAAAGAACTTTTAAAACTCAAAACCCAAAAAACAAATAATCCAATTAAAAAATGGTAAGAAGACATGAATGGATATGTCTCCAAAGAAGACATACAGATGGCCAACAGACACATGAAAAGATGCTCAACATCAATGATCATCAGGGAAATGTAAATCAAAACTACAATGAGATATCACCTCACACTTGTCTGAATGGCTAAAATCAACAATACAAGAAACAACAGGTGCTGGCGAGGATATGGAGAAAAAGGTACACCTATCATCTATCTTGTCTTGTTGGTGGGAATGTAAACTGGTACAGCCACTGTGGAAAACAGTATGGAGGTTCCTCAAAATTTTCAAAATAGAATTAAACCTATAATTCAGCAATTGCACTACAGGGTATTTACCAAAAGAACACTAATTCAAACCCTGATGTTTATAGCAGCGTAATTTACATTATCCAAGATAGGGAAGTAGCCCATGTGTCCATCGACTGTTAAATGGATAAAGAAGATGTGATATTTATCTACAATAGAATATTAGTCATAAGAAAGAATAAAATCTTGTCATATGCAACAACATGGATTGATCTAGACAGTAAACAAAATAAGTCTGTGAGATAAAGACAAATACCGTATGATTTCACTCATATGTGGGATTTAAGAAACAAAACAAATGAACAAAGGGGACAAAAAGACAAACCAAGAAACAGACAGACTTTTAACTATAGAGAACAGACTGAGAGTTACCAGAGGGGAGGTGGGGGAGATGGAGGATGAGTTAAACTGGTGATGGGGATTAAGGAGTACACTTGTTGTGATGAGTACCTGTTGTTGTATGGAATTGTTGAAAAACTATATTGTACACCTGAAATTAACATAACACTATATGTTAAATACTGGAACTACAATAAAAACGTTTTAAAAAAGCTTTAAAAAGTACATGGAAAATTTTATAAAGTGTGGTGTGGGGGGGCAAACTAAAATTTTACGTAAAATGTTTTCATATTTGTAAACATGGACATGAAAACCATAGCTAACCGTGGCAGATTGTATTATCTAAAAATGACTGCACCAATATTTCCCATTACACATATGGTCTTCTTGCAAGGTAATGTTGACTCTCCTCCTGAAGTTAGGTAGGCTTATAACTACAGCCAAAATAACACTAGGTGACTTTTGAGGCTATTATAAAAGGGGATACAGCTTCTGCCTAATCTTGTAGGAGTGCTTATTCTTACAATTCAGTCACCATGCTGTGAAGGTTTGAAGAAATCCTAGCCAAGAGCCTGAATCAAGTGCAAGATATGTGACTAAGAAGTCCTCAAGATGACAACAGGCCAGGCACTGTCTGACTGCAACTATAGGAGAGACCTTGAATGGGAACTGCTTAGCTGAGCCTAGCCACACCTCTGAACCATTAGAGATAATAAAACAATAACTGCTGTTGTAAACCACTAAGCTTTGTGGCAATTTATCATGTAGCAATAGATAATCCAAATAATAAACAATCAGTTAGTACCTAATCTGTGCCTGGCAACTGTGCCAAGTGCTGTACTATTATCATTTTATTTCACCCACACAACTATTTAATGAGTAGGTGTTATCATTATTCACTTTTTGTAATGAGCAAAGTGAGATTAAAAGAGGCTAAATAAGGCCACAGTAAATAGTAGAGCTGATACTGAAACAAAGGACTCCCTCACTCCAAAGTTTTTTTGCATTAGAAATTTTCTATGATTATAATAGTAATAGCAACTCATTTACTGAGAGCTTATATGCCCATCACTTTTTGTAGCACTTCACATGCACTATTTTCATTCTCACAAACATCCTATAGAATGTATTATTACTATTTTCCTTTTATAGATTAGCAAATTGAAACAGAGAACTTAAGTAACTTGTCCAAAATTAAACAGCTGCTGAGTCTAAGGGCCACCATTTAAAATGAAGCAATAAAGCTTCAGAGCCTCTTCCTATTGCTTTTTATATTACTCTTACAATTATACAAAGAGTTGCAGCTAAAATGGAATAACAGAGACTAGATTTATCCCCCTCCTAAAACAACTAAAAACACACACAAAATAAATTAAAACAATGGTTTTTAAGATATTGCCTAGGGGCCAACACAGGGTAGTGATTTCTGAAACACCGATCAAAGGACATGAGCCATACAAGTGCCAAAGGCTACTGCCTGGAGAGTTTCCAAGAGGAACCCAGGTAGAGGCTGGTAGTCTCCAAAGTCTCCTCGACCTGGGGAGAGGATACTGGGATTCCGGAGAGACCAAGATTAAATTTCACAGGGCTGAGGGGTACCTGGGTGGCTCAGTCTGTTAAACAACCAGCTCTTGATTTCGGCTCAGGTGGTGATCTCACAGCTCATGAGTTCAAGCCCTGCATCCGGCTTGGGATTCTCTGTCTCCCTCTCTCTCTGACCTTCGCACATGCACTCTCTCCCTCTCTCTCTCAAAAATAAATAAATAAAGTTAAAAAAAAATTCATACAGGTGAGTAAAGACAAAAGAGCTGCCCTGAGACTTCCAGGAATCTACAGAGGGTCCCCTCTTTGTCCAACTCCTGATCAGGCAATGCCTAAATCCAAAGAAACACTCACTTCAAATATCTGAGAGAAAAATCTCCAGACCAGGAATTCATGGAATACTGGGTACTCTGAAGGGTCTTGCTTTATAGTAAGGCAAAATTAGCCCTAGATTCATCACTCCTTTGGTCCTACTTGACTAAACTTTTTTAAAAGACCTAAAAAGATCAAATGATTTCTAAATAAACTTGCTATGTCCTAGAATAAGTTTCAAAAATATTCATAAGAATATAAAAATATCTAGTACCAATATGCTTCTATCTGTCAAAATACTTACTTTGGAGATTTTTCTTCTGTTTTGCCATTATTTTTTGTTAGAACTGCAGTCACCCATATGTTAATTATGGTGAGCTTGGCTATAGCAGCAAATAGACCCCAAAGTGTGTAAGTATTCAACCAAAAAGGAATTTATTTTCTAATCATACAGTAATACAGCAGGGGTGTTTCTAGTTGGTAAGCACCTCTTTTCCATGTGGTAACTCAGGGACACAGGCCCTTGGAGAATTTGCCATTACCTAGTCTTTCCATTTGACTGCCAGAAAGGGAAAGTGAAGGAGCACATTCGGAAAGTCTGTTTTGCTAGTATTTCATTGCCTAGAGTTTAGTCACATGGTCTTACTTTTACCTATAACAAAGGTGAGGAAATGTATCCAGGTGTATACCCAAGAAGAAAAGGAAATGGATTTGGGGTGAAGAGCTATCGGTCTTGTCACAGCCATTGTGTTCAAACACTTTTTATAACAATCAATTTTTAGAGGAAAGATGGGAGGTGCTTTGTGGCAGATTTTGTCAATCTACTTAATTTTGTGGGTGAGGGAGTTCTCATTCATCCTGAACTGTTCCAGCCACCCAAAACTTTGTGACTTTTCCAAGGAATCTAGAAAGCCACACTTACTGATCTGAAATTAGACCACTTCATTATATGATTCGTGGCAAAGATTTTTGGGTAGGTTGGAAGTACAAAAGGGAGGTAAACAGTCAATTCCTGGAGAACTTCACACTTCTATTGTCTCTGAGTCTCTCCCTCCCTTTTTTAAAGGCGTAGGTTTTTTAGTTTTTTATGTTCATTTATTTATTTTTGAAAGAGACAGAGTGCAAGCAGGGGCAGAGCAGACAGAGGAAACATAGAATTCCAACCAGGCTCCACACTGTTAACAGAGAGCCTGACAAGGGGCTTGATCCCACCAAATGTGAGGTCACAACCTGAGCTGATATCAGAAGTCAGACGTTCAACCAGTTGAGCCACCCAGGCGCACCTCTCCCTGAGTCTCTTTCCAATTCAATAATTTGCCACTTCTAATATTAGAACACCTTTCAAACGGTCCATAGCTTTTGAAACAGAAGACCAGAAGGGGCAGGTTTAGTGGGAAAAATCACTAAATCCAGTATTTTTAAATTGAGATACAATTCACATACCACAAAATTCAATATTTTAAACTGTAAAATTCAGTGATTTTTAGTATATTCACAAAGTAGTGCAACTATCACCACTATGCAATTCCAGGAAATTTTATATAAATGCAATCATTTAATATGTTGCCTTTCGTCTAGGTTCATTAACTCAGTTATGTTTCCAAGATTCATCCATATTGTATCCGTACTTCATTCCATTCTGCAGATGAATGATATTCCATTGTATGGATACATAACTTTCATTCATGAATTCATCAGTTGATGGGTATTTGGCTTGTTGCAATAAACAGGGCAGCACATCTTTTCAAATTCGTGTTTTCATTTCCTTTGAATAAATACTCACAAGTGGAATTGCTTGAATATATGGTAGTTCTATTTTTAATTTTTTGAGGAACCTCCATACTGTTTTCCATACTAGTGGTACCAATTTACATTCCCACCAACAGTGCACATGGTTCCCTTTTCTCCACATCCTCATCAATACTAGGTATTTCTTACCATTTTGATTACAAATTCCAAATGTGAGGTAGTATCTCATTGTAGTTTTGATTTGCATTACTGTGATGATCAGTGATTTTCATGTGTCTGTTGGCCATGTGTCTGTCTTCTTTGAAAAAAATGTCTATTTAGCTATTCCACCCATTTTTTAATCAAACTGTTTATTTTTGATATTGAGTTTTATGAATTCCTTATGTTTTGGATATTAACCCCTTATCAGGTACATAATGTGAAAATATTTTCTCCCATTTGGTAGGTTACCTTTTCATTTAGTTGATGGTTTCCTTTGTTGTGTAGAAGGTTTTTTTTTTTTTTTAATGTTTATTATTTTGTGTGAGAGAGACAGAGCGTAAGGCAAGCGGGGAAGGGGCAGAGAGACAGGGAGACAGAGAATCTGAAGCAGGCTCCAGGCTTCAAGCTGTCAGCACAGAGCCCAACATGGGGCTTGAACCCACAAACTGTGAGATTGTGACTTGAGCTGAAGTTGGACACTTAACCAATTGAGCCACCCAGGCACACCTTAGAGTTTAAATTTTATATAGTCCCAATTATTTACTTTTGCTTTTGTCGCCTATGTTTTTGGTGTCAGATCCAAAAAAATCAATGTCAAGACCAAGGTCATGGAGTTTACTGCCTGTGTTTTCTTCTAGGAGTTTTATGTCTTGTGTTCAAATATTTTATTTTTTACATTAATTTATTTTTGATAGAGAGACAGAACACAAGTGGGGGAGGGGCAGAGAGAGAAGGAGACACAGAATCCAAAGCAGGCTCCAGGCTCCAAGCTTTCAGCACAGAGCCTGATGTGGGGCTCGAACTCACAAACCACAAGATCATGAACTGAGCTGAAGTCGGATGCTTAACCAACTGAGCCACCCAGGTGCCCCTTATGTTCAAATATTTAATCCATTTTAAGATAATTTTTTCATGTGGTATAATATATTGGTCCAGTTTTTCCAATACCAATAAAGACTCTCATTTTCCCAATGTATATACTTGGTTCTTTTATAGTAGATTAATTGACCATATATGTTTGTAGGTTTATTTCTGGTCTCTGTTCTGTTCCATTGGTCTATGTGTCTGTTTCTTATGCAAGTATTATACTGGTTTGATTACTATAGCTTTGAAATACAGTTTGAAATCAAGGAGTGTGATGCCTCCAGCTTTGTTCTTCTTTCTCAAGATTGCTTTGGCTATTCAGAATCTTTTGTAGTTTCATATGAATTTTAGGACTGTTTTATTTCTGTGAAAAATTCCATTGGAATTTTTATAGGAACTGCACTGAATCTATAGATTGCTTTGGGGAGTATGGACATTTTAACAATATTGATTCTTCTAATACATGAGCATGAAATATCTTTCTATTGGTTTGCATCTTCAATTTCTTTCATTAATGTCTTGTAAGTTTTCAGCATAAAGGTCCTTCACCTCATTGGTTAAAGTTATTCCTATGTATTTTATTCTTTTTGATGCAATTGTAAATAGAATTGTTTTTGTAATTTATCTCAGATTTCACTTTTAATTAATAGAAAGGCAACAGATTTTTGTATACTGATTTTGTATACTGTTATTTTACTGAATTCATTGATTGGTTCTAACATTGTCTTGTAGGCTTTAGAGTTTTCTATATACAATATCATGTCACGTGTAAATAGCAACAATTTTATTTCTTCCTCATTAATTTGCAGGCCTTTTAGTTCTTCTTACCTAATTGTTGTAGCTAGGACTTCCAATACTATGTTGAATAAAATGGCAAGAATAGGCATCCTTCTAATGTTCCTGATATTAGAAAGAAAGGTTTCACCTTTTCACCAATGAGAAAGATATTAGCTCTTGGCTTGTCATATATGGCCTTTATTATGTTCATGTATGTTCCCTTTACACACTTTATTGGCTTTTTTTTTCTTTTCAAATTTTTATTTAAATTCTAATTAGTTAATATAAAGTACAATATTGGTTTCAGGAGTAGAATTCAGTGATTCATCACTTACATAAAACACCCAGTGCTCATCATAACAAGTGCCCTCCTTAATACCCATCACTTATCTGGCCCATACCCCACCCACTTGCCTCCATCAACCCTCTGTTTTGTTATCTTTCATTTTTATTTTTTTAATGTTGATT
Organism: Herpailurus yagouaroundi; assembly: GCF_014898765.1. Lineage (NCBI taxonomy): Eukaryota > Metazoa > Chordata > Mammalia > Carnivora > Felidae > Herpailurus > Herpailurus yagouaroundi. The sequence continues at coordinate 19,039,785 of NW_024412395.1, forward strand.
TATTTTTTAGAGAGACAGAGACAGAGTATGAGTAGGGGAGGAGCAGAGAGAGAGGGAGACACAGCATCTGAAGCAGGCTCCAGGCCCTGAGCTGTCAGCACAGAGCCCAACCGGGGCTTGAACTCACAAACCATGAGATCATGACCTGAGCCAAAACCAAGAGTTGGATGTTCAACCAACTGAGCAACCCAGCCACCCCTGAATTAGTTTTGAAATAGGGAAATGTGAGCTTTTCTTTTTCAAAATTGCTTCGGCTCTTCTGGGTACTTTGCATTTCCACATAAATTTTATGATCAGCTTGTCAATTCTACAAAAATAAAAAGGTTGCTAGAATCTTGATCGGGATTGCACTGAATCTGTAATATAGAGTGGTTTTAGATGTATTGTTTTGACATATCTATTAGACATGCAAATGGAAATGTTAAGTCTAGAGTTCAAAGCATAATCACTTTTATTATATACTAAATTAATCGCTAAATAACTTATGAGATTGATACTACAGGGATACTGAGCTCTATTGATGATAAAAAAAAGTGATGCAAATTTCAATAAATATTACTTAAATCAGAAAAGTTTATGACAAAAAATAGAAATCTATCGTAATACTTTAATATTGCAAAAATTAAAAAACACCCTGAATTAAATTCAAGAGTATCACTTGGGGGCGCCTGGGTGGCGCAGTCAGTTAAGCGTCCGACTTCAGCCAGGTCACGATCTCGCGGTCCGTGAGTTCGTGCCCCGCGTCGGGCTCTGGGCTGATGGCTCAGAGCCTGGAGCCTGTTTCCGATTCTGTGTCTCTCTCTCTCTGCCCCTCCCCCGTTCATGCTCTGTCTCTCTCTGTCCCAAAAATAAATAAATAAACGTTGAAAAAAAAATAAAAAAAAAGGAGTATCCAACTCCTGGATGTTGGAGTCCAGGAGTGAATGGTCAAGAAAGAATTCTTAAAGACGTTTTCAGTGCAAACATGTGGGTTTATTAAAGCAAAGGGACAGGACCTGTGTGCAGACAGGGCTGCAATGGGATAGTGAGAAGTGATATACTTTTTAGTCAGTCTGGGTTAAGGATAGCTTAACTCTCATAGTATTCCCTGATAATTGCTTGTATGTCTGAGGGATTGGTTGTAATCATTACATTAGCATTCATGATTTTATCTATTTGGGTCATCTCCCGTTTCTTTTTGAGAAGCCTGGCTAGAGGTTTGTCAATTTTGTTTATTTTTTCAAAAAACCAACTCTTGGTTTCGTTGATCTACTCTACAGTTTTTTTAGATTCTATATTGTTTATTTCTGCTCTGACCTTTATTATTTCTCTTCTTCTGCTGGGTTTAGGCTGCCTTTACTGTTCTGCTTCTATTTCCTTTAGGTGTGCTGTTAGGTTTTGTATTTGGGATTTTTCTTGTTTCTTGAGATAGGCCTGGATTGCAATGTATTTTCCTCTCAGAACTGCCTTCGCTGCGTCCCAAAGCGTTTGGATTGTTGTATTTTCATTTTCGTTTGTTTCCATATATTTTTTAACTTCTTCTCGAATTGCCTGGTTGACCCACTCATTCGTTAGTAGGGTGTTCTTTAACCTCCATGCTTTTGGAGGTTTTCCAGACTTTCTTCTGTGGTTGATTTCAAGCTTCATAGCATTGTGGTCTGAAAGTATGCATGGTATGATTTCAATTCTTGTAAACTTATGAAGGTCTGTTTTGTGACCCAGTATATGATCGATCTTGGAGAATGTTCCATGTGCACTCGAGAAGAAAGTATATTCTGTTGCTTTGGGATGCAGAGTTCTAAATAGATCTGTCAAGTCCATCTGATCCAATGTCTCATTCAGGGCCCTTGTTTCTTTATTGACCGTGTGTCTAGATGATCTATCCATTTCTGTAAGTGGGGTGTTAAAGTCCCCTGCAATTACCACATTCTTATCAATAAGGTTGCTTGTGTTTATGAGTAATTGTTTTATATATTTGGGCGCTCCAGTATTCGGCGCATAGACATTTATAATTGTTAGCTCTTCCTGATGGATAGACCCTGTCACTATTATATAATGCCCTTCTTCATCTCTTGTTACAGCCTTTAATTTAAAGTCTAGTTTGTCTGATATAAGTATGGCTACTCCAGCTTTCTTTTGCCTTCCAGTAGCATGATAAATAGTTCTCCATCCCCTCACTCTCAATCTAAAGGTGTCCTCAGGTCTAAAATGAGTCTCTTGGAGACAGCAAATAGATGGGTCTTGTTTTTTTATCCATTCTGATACCCTATGTCTTTTGGTTGGTGCATTTAATCCATTTACATTCAGTGTTATCATAGAAAGATATGGGTTTAGAGTCATTGTGATGTCTGTATGTTTTATGCTTGTAGTGATGTCTCTGGTACTTTGTCTCACAGGGTCCCCCTTAGGATCTCTTGTAGGGCTGGTTTAGTGGTGACAAATTCCTTCAGTTTTTGTTTGTTTGGGAAGACCTTTATCTCTCCTTCTATTCTAAATGACAGGCTTGCTGGATAAAGGATTCTCGGCTGCATATTTTTTCTGTCTAGCAAACTGAAAATTTCGTGCCAACTCTTTCTGGCCTGCCAAGTTTCAAAAGAGAGATCAGTCACGAGTCTTATAGGTCTCCCTTTATATGTGAGGGCACGTTTACCCCTTGCTGCTTTCAGAATTTTCTCTTTATCCTTGTATTTTGCCAGTTTCACTATGATATGTCGTGCAGAAGATCGATTCAAGTTACGTCTGAAGGGAGTTCTCTGTGCCTCTTGGATTTCAATGCCTTTTTCCTTCCCCACTTCAGGGAAGTTCTCAGCTATGATTTCTTCAAGTACCCCTTCAGCACCTTTCCCTCTCTCTTCCTCCTCTGGGATACCAATGATGGGTATATTATTTCTTTTTAGTGTATCACTTAGTTCTCTAATTTTCCCCTCATACTCCTGGATTTTTTTATCTCTCTTTTTCTCAGCTTCCTCTTTTTCCATAACTTTATCTTCTAGTTCACCTATTCTCTCCTCTGCCTCTTCAATCCGAGCTGTGGTGGTTTCCATTTTGTTATGCATTTCATTTAAAGCGTTTTTCAGCTCCTCGTGACTGTTCCTTAGTCCCTTGATCTCTGTAGCAAGAGATTCTCTGCTGTCAGCTATACTGTTTTCAAGCCCAGCGATTAATTTTATGACTATTATTCTAAATTCACTTTCTGTTATATTATTTAAATCCTTTTTGATCAGCGTTAACTCTCTAAGGAATTTGGAAGCAAGACTTCTAGGACCTTAAGGGGCTAGCTGCTGTTAAGATAAAGTTATTTACTGGGGTGGCTGGGTGGCTCAATCAGTTGAACATCTGACTTCAGCTCAGGTCCTGATCTCGCAGTCCGTGAGTTTGAGCCCTGTGTCGGGCTCTGTGCTGACAGCTCAGAGCCTGGAGCCTGTTTCAGATTCTGTGTGTCCTTCTGTCTCTGACCCTCCCCCGTTCATGCTCTGTCTCTGTCTCAAAAATAAATGTTAAAAAAAATTTTTTTTAAAAGATAAAGTTATTTACTACTATCTAGTAAAACATGAGTCATGAGACCCTTCAGATGTACATCAGTGGGCCATAAGTTTGAAGGATGGTTCCTAACATATATTTTGGGGACGGCAGAGATAAAGGAAGCTTCCAAAGTAATTTTCATATGTTAAAAAAGACTTACAGGATCCTGGAGGTCTGGCTATTGTCAAGCTAAGGTTGCTTTTTGCCTGTAGCAAAGTATTAACATTAAGGCAGCTGTTAAGTTCCTTGAGGAAGGTCACTCCTTGTGCCTCAAGTACTTGTCAAATGGATGCAAGTTGTAAGGAGATTTAATTTTATCTACATTTCTTTTGCCTTTGTTCTCCACATTATCACTAAAGTTCTATTTTTTAAGTTGGGCTGTAGGTTGACAATACTAATTTTATTACTTTGCTTTATTAGAAACAATACCTCATATGTAATATTTTGAATATACTAAAGTATTTCCTAGCCTTCAAAGAGCAGGGAGGGGGAGGGCAACATTATGATGGTTAACTTATGGCTCAAATTAACTGAGTCTTGGGTTACCTAGACATTTGGGCAAACATTCAGGATATGTCTGGGAGGGTGTTTCTGTATGAGATTAACATTTGAATGAGAAGACAAATTAAAGCATATTGTCCTCCCTAACCAGAGTAAATCCTATTCACTCAGTTAAAAACCTGAATAAAGCAAAAAGGCTAACCCTTCTATAAGTAAAGGGGAACTTCTACTGCCCTGCTATCTTCAAGCAGAGACAACAGTTTTTTCCTGTCTTGGACTGAAACATCAGCTCTTCTTAAGTCTCATGCCTATATCTTCTGGACTAGAACTTATGCCTGGCTCTCCTGGTTCTATGGTCTTCACATGTAGACTGGAACTACATGAACGACTCTCCTGCATCTCTAGCTTCCCAACTGCAGATCTTAGAACTTTTCAGCCCCCACAATCATGTGAGCCAATTCCTCATAATAAATCTTGAAACACACACACACACATACACATGCATAGACATGTGTGTGTTATACATGTATTTATGTATGTACATATGTATATGTATGTATATGTGTGTATATATGTATATACGTGTGTATATATGTATGTATGTATGTATGTACATATATGTATGTGGTTGGTTTTGTTTCTCTGGAAAACCCTAATAAAGATTTGAAGGGAAAAATAAAACACTAACCAAGGGAAGTTAAGTATGTTAATCAAGGTCAGAAACATAATTAACATTAGGATAAAACTAGAACTCAGGACTCTTAGCAGCTAGTCCAGCAGACAAACATTGTGGGTGCGAAATTCTAATCTAGGTTTATTGAACCTCTTTTACCCAACCATGTTACTCCTGAATAACTGAATATGGGGAAAAAGAGTGATTATGACATTTCTCACATGTATGACAGATTGCCAGATTCTCATAATTCACAGCATCATAATAATCTAATGATCAAATTGATAATTATGCATAAATATAATCATTCCACTCTGTTAACCCCTGCCCCATTCTTCTCTCAATTAAAACATAAGATTATTCTCATACACATGAGAATCTTAATTTCTCATACACATGAGATATTTTGGGATGCAGTGCCATCAATATGCTAATAGAACTCATCTCATCTCAATACATTTTCAGCTTATTCTGACAGTGTTAGTGCCCCAATCTGTCCATTGTAATGTCTGAAGTTCAAATCAAAGGAAAAAGAAAGAAGGATGCCCTGCCCAGAGACGAATGGATATTACTACAAATTCCTATTATAAATGTCCTATTATTATTCTGTTGAAGAAAGGCCCTGAGAGAAGAAACCAGAGTCCTTTGCTCAACTGAAAACTTATGATGCTTTGATTAAAAAAAAAAAAAAGTTATTTAAATTTCTACCTACCTTTGCAAATCAGAAAAAAAAATTAAGATTTGAAAAAGAAGTGAATAAAGAAAAGAAGTTTCATCCATTTATTTAGAAATTTTCCTTATGAAGAAAACTTTTTAACAATGTAGTCATCTTTAGCAGAAACTATTCAGAATTACAACAAAATCTTCTGGAATACTAACAATGAAAAGAAAGGAGAAAAAGAATTTGGCCACCTGATTAATTTACACTAATTTGACAGTGGTATTAATAAAACTTTTTGAATTAAAAACAGGAAGAATTTAAAGTAACAAATCTTTAGTTGATTTATCCCAAACAATAAAGTTTAAAACTTGGGCTGTGAAGTCTTCCCCCCTCCTGCCCCCCATTGTCTTCATCATGTTCATAGGCATGTATACCACTACCACTGACATTTCTCACTACACAAAATCAGTTGAAACAGAAAGGGAAAAATATCAGAATATTCACAGGGTGGGAAGGTGCTCACTATGGGGTGGGAGAGGCAGTGTATTTTAAAACATCTCTTCCTGATCTGGCTGAGATTTGCTATTTCAAAGTTTTGTTTGTTTGTTTTTGTTTGTGTTATTTAAATAAATGAAGCCACAAGAACTCCCTGCTGCAACTATAATTTTTATTTTCCTGTCTACTGCTTAAATGGAAAATTGACCAAATGGCTCTCAACTTTTGATCTTAAAATTTTCCACCGATCCAAAAACGTTATCAATTAGCTAATATTTTCAACTTCCTATTTATTTTTTTTTTTAAACTTTCTTTTTTTTTTATTTATTTTTTTGGGACAGAGAGAGACAGAGCATGAACGGGGGAGGGGCAGAGAGAGAGGGAGACACAGAATCGGAAACAGGCTCCAGGCTCTGAGCCATCAGCCCAGAGCCTGATGCGGGGCTCGAACTCACGGACCGCGAGATCGTGACCTGGCTGAAGTCGGGTGCTTAACCGACTGTGCCACCCAGGCGCCCCCAACTTCCTATTTAATAATTTTTGCATAAAATAAACTGAAGTAAATTTAGTTCATAAGGTCTCCGCTATCTGAGTAAAGCAATTTCTTATTTCCTGTATAAGTATTAAGTGTTCAATTTAATAAATTATACTCCTTGCTCCAATAAGATTTCTTAAGGCAAAATTCATTTAAGTACTTTATTTTTGCCTTAAAATAAACATATAACATGTATAATTCATACCTAACATCAACTCTAATCCTATGGAATTATTATAGTGCTGTGCTATCCATTATGGTAGCTACTAGACAAATTAAATCTAAATTAATTAAAATAAAATAAAATAAGCCCCGCACCAGTGTGATATCAATACTTGTTACCTAAATTGCTAACAGCACACCAACATGCACCCTCCAGCCAAGCCTTAGTTCCACATCTCCTCCTACAGAAGACCTGGGCAAACCTTGCTAACACTACACTCTCCCACATGTGTTTCTGTGAATCCACCACCTCCAACTGCCTTCAAGGTCATGGCAGCTGTAGGTCCCCTAATGTAGCAAACTGGTGCAAACCTTGCCGGCACTGGGTACTTCAACCCTGCATTCTCCTGCAGATCTGCCCCTTCCACAGGCCTTGGCCAGAGCCCATTCTAAGTGGTGTTACAAACCTGGAAGAATGCAAGCAGTCCTGACAAGGACTAGCACCACTCCAAACCTACTCCTGCCCCAGGTAGAGGGGAATATAACCACAGTAGGCCTGAAGCCCCAGCAGTAGATTAGGGGGTAGACATGTGGCCTGGTTACAGGCCTGCCCACCAACGAAAGCTTTTCAGGGGACAACACAGGGAAAGTGCCCTGTAGTTCAGTGCTACTGCATCTCTGGCAAACGCCTGTTCTGACCCAACATAAGCCCAAGAAGGACCCAGACTGGCCCATTATCAACACAGAGACCAAACCCTATCTACAACAGGCAAAGAGAGCCATAGCAGACAACTGCTCTGAAGGCAAAAGCAACTCAGCCACAACAGCAGGGTGTACAAATAGAGATATCCCTGAAATGTCCCTTGGTGAACAAGGGACCCTGGCACAGCAGGGGACTACAGGACTCCATCTTCATAAGGCCACTGCTTTCAAGACCAGGAAACATAGATGACTTTCCTAATACATAGAAAAGGACACAGAGGCTAAAATTAACAACTCAGGAAACAACAGATGCTGGCGAGGATGTGGACAAACGGGAACCCTCTTGCACTGTTGGTGGGAATGCAAACTGGCACAGCCACTCTGAAAAAACAGTGTAAAGGTTCCTCAAAAAATTAAAAATAGAACTACCCTACGAGCCAGCAATAGCACTACTAAGAATTTATCCAAAGGATACAGGAGCTCTGATTCACAGGAGCACATGTTCCCCAATGTTTATAGCAGCGCTTTCAACAATAGCCAAATTATGGAAAGAGACTAAATGCCCATCAACTGATGAATGGATAAATGAGATGTGGTTTATATATACAATGGAATACTACTTGGCAATGAGAAAGAATGAAATCATGCCATTTGCAGCAATGTGGATGGAACTGGAAGGTATTATGCTGGGTGAAATCAGTCAGAGAAAGACAGATATATGTTTTCATTCATATGTGAATCTTGAAAAACTTAACAGAAGACCATGGGGGAAGGAAGGGGAAAAAAATAGTTACAGAAAAGAAGGGAGGCAAACCATAAGAGACTCTTAAATACAGAGAACAAACTGAGGGTGGATGGGGAGGTGGGGGAGAGGAGGAAATGGGTGATGGACTTGTTGGGATGAGCACTGAGTGTTATATGGAAGCAATGAATCATGGGAACTTACCCCAAAAACCAAGAGCACACTTTACACACTGTATGTTAGCCAATTTGACAATAAATTACATTAAAGAGAAAAAAAAAAGGACACAGAAAGGTAGATAAAATTGAGGAGACAGAGAAATATGTCCCAAAAGAAAGAACAAGACAAAAATCACAGAAGAGACCTAAACAAAATAGAGATAGTAATATGATTGACAGAGAAGCTAAAGTAATGGATATAAAAATACTCACTGGACTTGAGAAAAGAGTGGAAAACCTCAGTGAGACCCTTAACAAAGAGATAGGAAATATAAAAAAGAACGAATCAGAGATGAAGAACTCAATAAATAAAATTAAAAATAAACTAAATGGAAAACATAATAGAGTGGAGGAAGCAGAAGAATGGATTAGTGACCTGGAGGATAGAATAATGGAAAGCAATCAAGATGAACAGGATAAAACAAATAATAATAATAATAAATGAAAATAAGGAAGGTGGTGACAGCATCAACCATAATTATATTCACATTATAAGGATCTCAGAAGGAGAACAGAGAGAAAAGGGGTCCGAAAATTTATTTGAAAAATAGCTGAAAACTTCTGGAATCTGGAGAAGGAAACAAATCAAGATCTAGACAGAGAACTCCAATAAAATCAACCCAAAAAGTTCTACACCAATACACATAGTAATTAAAATGTTAAAAAGTAGTGATAATAAGTTAATTATAAAACAGCAAAGAAAGAAAAGTTACATACACGGAAAACCCTATAAGACTATCAGCTGACTTTTCAGCAGAAGCTTTGTAGGCCAGAAGGGAGTGGCATGATACATTCAGGGTGCTGAAAGAGACAAACCTGCAGCCAAGAATACCCTATTCAGCAAGGCTATTATTCAGAATAGAAGAGATAAAGAGTTTCCCAGAGAAATAAGTTAAAAGAATTCATGACCACTAAACCAGCCTTACAAGAAATATTCAAGGGGCTCTTTGAGTGGAAAGGAAAGACCATAAGTAGGAGTAAAAACTGTAAAAATAAGTGTATTTATGAAAATCAGTCAAGGGATGCACAAAATACAAAAATGTAAAGTATGATACCATATACCTAAAATGTTGGAAGAAATGGGTAAAGAATGGCTTGAAACTAAATCAACCATCAACTTAATATAGACTACTATATGCAAAAGATGTTATACACAAACCAAATAGTAACCACATACCAAAAAACACCACAAGGTATGTAAAAAGAGAAAAAAAGAGAAGAATCCAAGTATATCACTAAATAAAGTCTGCAAATCATGAGACAATAGAGTAAGAGAAGAAAGGAACAGAAAAAAAGTACAAAAACAACAATCCAAAAAGTAATAAAACATCAACAACTACATACTATTAATAATGACTGTAAATGTAATTGAACTAAATGCTACAATCAAAAGACAAAGGGTGAATAAATGGATAAAAAAGCAAGACCCATCCACATGCTGTCTAGAGGACACTCATTTCAGACCTAAAGACATATGCAAATTGAAGGTGAAGGGATGGGAAAGCATTTTTCATACAAATGGAAGTGAAAAGCCAGAGAAGCAATACTTACATGGGACAAAGTAGACTTTAAAACAAAGACTGTACAAAAGACAAAAAAGTATACTATATAATCATAAAGGGAACAATCCAAGAAGAAAATATAACAATTGTAAATATTTATGCACCCAACATGGAAACACTCAAATACATAAAGCAGTTAATAACAAACATAAAGGAGCTAATCAACAGTAATACAATAATAGTGGAGTACTTTAACACCACACTTTAAAGGACAGATCATTCACAGACTTCAAGCTGTATTACAAAGCTGTAATCATCAAGACAGTATGGTACTGGCACAAAAACAGACACTCAGATCAATGAAACAGAATAGAGAACCCAGAAATGGACCTATAAGCATATGGCCAACTAATCTTTGACAAAGCAGAAAAGAACTACGTGGATGGAATTAGAGGGTATTATGCTAAGCGAAATTAGTCAGAGAAAGACAAATATCATATGACTTCACTCATATGAGAAATTTAAGGGAAGGGAAGCAAAAATAATATAAAAACAGGGAGGGGGACAAAACATGAGAGACTCTTAAATATGGAGAACAAACAGAGGGTTACTGGAGGGGTTGTGGGAAGGGGGATGGGCTAAATGGGTAAAAGGCATTAAGGAACCTACTCCTGAAATCATTGTTGCACTATATGCTAACTTGCATGTAAATTTAAAAAAATAACTTTAAAAAAGAAATAAAGGACAGATCATTCAAACAGAAAATCAACAAGGAAATAGAGGCTTTGAATGACACACTGGACTCAAGGGATTTAGCAAATATATCCAGGACATTCCATCCATGAACAGTAGAATATACAATCCTTTCAAGTGCACATGGAACATTCTCCAGATCATATATTATGCCACAAAACAAGTCTCAACAAACTCAAAAAGATTGAAATCATAAGACATACCTTTTCTGACTACACGTTATAAAACTAGAAGTCAACCAAAAGAAAAAATCTGGAAAGAGCACAAATACATGGAGGTTAAATAGCATGCTACTAAATAATTAATGGGTCAACCAAGAAAACAAAGAAATAAAAAAAAAACACAGGGAGACAAATGAAAATGAAAACACAATGTTCCAAAATCTGTGGGATGCCACAAAAACTGTTCTAAGAAGGAAGTTTATTACAATACAAGCCTACCTCAAGAAGCCAGAAAGATCTGAAAAAACCCAACCTCATCTTATGCCTAAAAGGAGCTAAAATAAGAAGTACAAACAAAACCCAAAACCAGAAGAAGGAAGGAATAATAAAGATTAGAGCAGGGCGCCTGGGTGGCGCAGTCTGTTGAGCGTCCGACTTCGGCTCAGGTCATGATCTCCCACTCCATGAGTTCGAGCCCCGCATCAGGCTCTGTGCTGACAGCTCAGAGCCTGGAGCCTGTTTCAGATTCTGTGTCTCCTTCTCTCTCTGACCCTCCCCCATTCATGCTCTGTCTCTCTCTGTCTCAAAAATAAAATAAAAACAAAAAAAAAAAGATTAGAGAAAAATAAAAGGAATAGAAACTAAAAACCACTAGAAAAGATCAAGAAAACCAGGAGCTGGTTTTTGAAAAGATCAACAGCATTGAAAAACCTTTAACCAAATACAAAAAAAAAAAAAAAAAAAGAAAAAGAAAGGAAAAAAAGAAAGCGGACTCAAGTAAACAAAATCAAAGCAAAAATAAGAAACAAAATAAAAGAAATAACAACCAATACCACAGAAATACAAATTTTAAGAGACTACTATAAAAAAAGTATATGCTAATAGACAACCGAAAATAAGTGGATAAATTCCTAGAAACATATGACCTCCTAAAACTGAATCAAGAAGAAACAGAAAATTTGAATATACTGATTACCAGAAATGAAATTGAATCAGTATTCAAAAAACTCCCAACAAACAAAAGTCTAGGACCAGATGGCTTCACAGGTGAATTCAACCAAACATTTAAAGAGTTAATACATATTCTTATCAAACTATTCCAAAACGTAGAAGATGAAGGAAAGCTTCATAGAATGAATTTGGTATTAGCATTACTCTGATACCAAAACCAGGTAAGACACTACAAAAAAAACAGAGAACTACAGGCCAATACCTCCCATAAACATAGATGCAATAAACTGCAACAAAATGCTGGCAATCTGTATCCAACAATACATTTAAAAAAATCATTCACCATGATCAAGTGGCATTTATTCCTGAAACACAAGTGTGGTTCAATATTTGCCAAGCAATTGATGTGATATACCATATCAAGAAAGAGAAAAGATAAAAACCATATGATCATTTCAGTAGATGCAGAAAAAACATTTGACAAAGTACAACATCCATTCATGATAAAAAAAAACCTTCAACAAAGCCGATCTGAAGGAAACATACCACAACGTAATAAGGTCATATATGAAAATCCCATAGTTAATATCATGCTCAATGGAGGAAAACTGAGAGCTTTTCCACTAAGATCAGGAACAAGAAAAGGATGTTTATTCTACTTTTATTCAAGATACTACTGGAAGTCCTAACCACAGCAATCAAACAAGAAAAAGGAATAAAAGACATTCAAATTGATAAGGAAGAAGTGAAACTTTAATTATTTGTGGATGACATAATATTACAAATAGAAAACCCTAAAGACTGCACCAAAAAACTACTGGAATTGGTAAATAAATTGAGTAAGGTCACAGGGTACAAAACCAACATATAGAAATCTGTTACACTTCTATACACTAATAATAAAGCAGTAGAAAGTGAAATTAAGAAAACAATCCCATTTATAATTGCACCAAAAATAATAAGACAAGGAAGAATTAACTTAAACAAGGAGGTGAAAGAGCTGCCCTGTGAAAACTATAAAATACTGATTAAAGAACTGAAGATTACACAAATGGAAAGACATCCCATGCTCATGGACTGAAAGAACAAATACTGTTAAAATGCTATATATCCCAAAGCAATCTACACATTTAATGCAGTCCCTATCAAAATACCAACAGCATTTTTCACAGACCTGGAATAAACAATCCTAAAATCTGTATGGAACGACAAAAGACCCAAACAGCCAAAGCAATCTTCAAAAAGAAAAACAAAATAGGAAGTATCACGATCCCAGATTTCAAGATATACTACAAAGCTATAGTGATTAAAACAGTATGGTACTAGCACAAAAAAGACACAAAGATCAAAGGAACAGAAGAGAGTCCAGAAATAAATCCACAACTAATTAATTAATCTTTGACAAAGAAGGAAAGACTATACAACAGAAAAAAAGATAGTCTCTTCAACAAATGAACCTGGGAAAACTAGACAGCTACATGGAAAAGAATGAAACTGGGCCACTTTCTTACACCATACACAAAAATAACTTCAAAATGGTTGGAGGACCTTGGGGTACCTGGGTGGCTATGTTGGTTGAATGTCCAACTTCAGCTCAGGTCATGATCTCACATTTTGTGAGTTCAAGCCCTGCATCCTGATCCTTTGTCTCTCTCTGCCCCTCCCTGGCTCATGCATACATGTGTTCTCTCTCTCTCTCTCTCTCTCTCTCTCAGAAATTAAAAAAAAAAAATGGTTTAAGGACCTAAATGTGAGACTTAAAACCATAAAAATCCTGGAAGGTAGCATAGGCAGTAATTTCTCTGACACTGGCAGTAGCAACATTTTCCTAGATGTGTCTCCACAGACAAAGGAACCAGAAGCAAAAATAAACTACTGGGACTACATCAAAACAAAAACTTCTACATAGTGAAAGAAACAATCAACAAAAGTAAAAGACAACCTACTGAATGGGGGAAGATATTTGCAAAGGACATACCCGATAAAGGATAAGTATCCAAAATATATTAAGAAGTTACAGAATGCAACACACACACACAAAAACAAATAATCCAATTGAAAAATGGGCAGAAGACATGAAGAGACAATTTCCCACACAAAACATATGGATGGCCAACAGACACATGAAAAGATGGTCACCATCACTATCATAGGGAAATGCAAATCAAAATCACAATGAGGTATCACCTCACACCATGAGAAGGGCTAAAATCAACAATACAAGAAACAAATGTTGGAGAGGATGTGGAGAAAAAGGAACCCTTGTGCACTGCTGCTGCGAATGAAAACTGGTGCAGCCACTGTGGAAAACAGTATGGACATTCGTCAAGAAATTAAAAACAGAATTACCATATGATCCAGTAATTCCACTACTGGGTAGGTACCCGAAGAATGTGAAAACACTAATTCAAAAAGATATATATGGACCCCTATATTTACTGCAGCATAATGTATAATAGCCAGTTATGGAAGCAGCCCAAGTGTCCATCAACAGATAAATGGATAAAGATCACACACACACACACACACACACACACACACACACACACACACACACACAAAATGAAATATTACTCAGCCATTAAAAAGAATGAAATCTTGCCATTTGCAGCGACATGGATGGATCTAGAGAATATAAAGCTAAGTGAAATAAGTCAATCAGAGGAAGAGAAATACCATATGATTTCACTCATGTGTGGAATTTAAGAAACAACACAAATGAACAATGAAAAAGAGACAAACCAAGAAACAAACACATAGCTGTAGAGAATTAACAGTTACCAGAGGGGAAGTGAGCAGGGGGATGGGTGAAACAGATAAAGGGGTTTAAGAGTACACTTATCATGGTAAGCACTGAGTAATGTATAGAACTGTTGTATCACTATATTATATATCTGAAACTGACACTGTATGTTAACTATACTGGAATTAAAATTAAAACAAAAATAAAACAAAAAAGCAACAAAAAAACCTTTTAACTTCCCAATTCAGGATAAGTCATATATATTTCTAGGAATGTTGACTAATTTAGGAAAACTTCAATGAAGTTTCTTTCATATAAAATTAATACATCACTGTGTTGTACACCTGAAACTAACGTAACACTGTGTGTCAACTATACTTCAATAAAAATATAATGAAACAAAAGAAACAAAATTCAGCCCCTCAATCACACTAGCTAGCCACATTTAAGTTCTCAATAGCCATAGGAGCTGGTAGGTGTTAGAGTGAACAGCCACAGATACAGAACATTTCCTTCTCTATAGAAAGTTGTACTATATAGTGATAGAAGAATGGCCTGAAAATTATCATTTAGGCTGAGATTTCCACTGAGGATAAGTGTAAAAAATTTATATGCTCACCTTCATCACTCCTGGATAGTTGATGCATACATTATTCATAAATTACACTATGAATAAGAATGGCAGGTTTGACCTTCACAGCCAAGTAAGTGATAAACAAAATGCCTGCAAATTAGGTCTAGTGACAGGTTCATGAAGCAGGTTTTTGCTATAGATAAATATAATCAACATTAATATTATAGTAGATTATGGTATTATAGTTTATTACTATAGGTAGGAGAGTGAATCTGTGAGCTTATAAACTGAATATACTGTACTTATACTGACCAGACGGCTCTGAATAGGCTCTTTAGCATTAAGTCTGATGTTAAAACAGTAGTTCAATAATCAAACTATTCAAATAAGGATTCTGCCATTTTCTGCCCAAGAAGCATTAAATGCATTGAGCCTGGTTCATTCATTAGCAAAACCTAGACAATAGTATATGCCTCAAAAGACTGCTACAAGGATTAAATGATTTAAAACATATAAATCATTTAGCAGAGTCTCTAGGCAAGTTAAGAATTCAATAAACATTCTTAGCCTGAAAAAGACTAAATTGGATGTGAATTCAAATTAAAAGACAAATGTAACTTAAACTAGGATAAAAACATTAATTACCTTAGTTTATTCAATCTTCAGATAGACAACACTTACATATACATATGAATAAACTGCTGCCCCACTAATAAACACTTTATGGACTAGATAATGACGTAATGGCACCGCCAGACACTTCCCCTGACAAATCTACCAGCATTGGAGTCTTCTTTACTTTGGTTGATCCTAAGTACTACAAAGCTCCTACTTCCTTACAACTAAGACCCCAAGAGTCACTTTAAAACTTATTCCAGGGCCGCCTGGGTGGCGCAGTCGGTTAAGCGTCCGACTTCAGCCAGGTCACGATCTCGCGGTCCGTGAGTTCGAGCCCCGCATCAGGCTCTGGGCTGATGGCTCAGAGCCTAGAGCCTGTTTCCGATTCTGTGTCTCCCTCTCTCTCTGTCCCTCCCCCGTTCATGCTCTGTCTCTCTCTGTCCCAAAAATAAATAAACGTTAAAAAAAAAATTTAAAAACAAAAAAACCCAACTTATTCCAATGGCTGCATCCAGTTATAGAAAAAAACCTATGGTGACAATTCCATATAACCAAGAGGAGTACACACAAAGAAGCATAATATTTACAAGTCTGCGAACTGCTTTAACAAAAAAATCCAGCAGGGGTATGAAGCTTGGAGGATCTATGTGGGTTGGTAACTTGTTGAAGCTGATGGGTACATGAAAGTTCATTATATTATTACTATTATTCTGTTACATATACATCTGAAATGATCTACATTAAACATTTAAAAAATGTTATGGGAGGATGACATAAAATTTTTATTGGGTCACTTGTAATATTCCCTTTCTAGTAAATGTATTTGGTCTTGCTTACAAATGCCAATTGCGCCTGCTTTTCCACAAAAGTGTATCAGAAACTTTCTCCTGACATAAACATTGGCCACAGAAGTTGGTTTCAGAGTTCAAGTTTGGGAACTGTTTAATTCAGAGAAAGATCAAGTACTTTGACCAAGTGCCAAACCCAAATTCATTCATCTCTAAAACCATAAGCTTGTATCTGTTCATGTTTGCTGCAAATATCCACAATTCTCATAATTTTAGGAAGCAAAAAGGACAAGAAAAGGCTGAATTATAAAATCTCAAAGATGTACTGTAGTCAATTTCAACAGCTAGGGAAGGTCAATTCTTGAGGTGAAATTCAATGGCTGTCATTTTGACATAAACTTACCCAAAACAGTTTCTCAGAGGAAAACAGGTTAATGTTTTAATGCTTCATGCTTTTTAAATGCTTTTCCTCTTCAAAAATTTTAAGAGATTAAGTAAGGCAACTAGGCCAAATAAGTTCTCACTTGCTTTTGTTATTCTTCTACCGCTTCACCAGCCTCAGAGCCAGGATAAACACGGCAGTGGTAGCAAGTGGGGGTAATGGAGAGAGGTCCATGGTTCTGTGTCACCCTGCTTTCCTTGGAGTAGAGGCTGCAAACTGACAATCAGACTCACAGGAGGCTTTGTTTTGGCCCCAGGTAGCTTTTTGGAAATTCGTATTTGTTGCTAACATTTAAAAATCAGAATATTTCATTTAAAAATCCCTGAAAAACTGAAATCTGGCAATGTTGGAATGGTCCTCTGGCATGAAAATAATTGGTTCAACCCAAGCAGCAGTTATCCCCTGAGCCAGGAAGTATGTGCTACTTTGCAATCAGCCTGCCACACTGGTATGCATTACCTACCTGACCCCTGCAAGTTAGTTTCAAGAAGAGTTGAGGGGTGGTTCTGAAGAGGATCTACCATAAAAAAGTTAACTAGTACATATACTTATTTCACAGCATGCACAAGCCAGTTATCTAACTCGTAAGGCATAAGGATCTATCACTTACTGTTGTAATAGGTGCCAAATGGGAGTCTATTTAGAGGTGTTAGGACACTGACTCTGCCTCAAAAGTACACTATATTGACTACTCCAGTACCGTTTAGTTAAAAGGTTTTGTAATTTGGGCAGGCAGAATGAATTCAGAAACAGTCTCAGCTTGACTGCACACTAACATGAAAAGGAACTAAAAACTGGGTGGAAGAAGGCATTTCGGTCCACAGGAAAGCTGAAGGAGAACAGAAGGTTAGAATTAGAATGGTATCCCTCAGTTCCTGGTGCATAGTAGGTATGATGTAAATTATTCCTGCATGCATGGAGAAAGCCTCTTCATTGTACTGATGAAGAATATAAATCCTGAGGAGACATATCAAAGGACACTCATGCAAAATATCATAGATTCAGAAATTCTTAGCTCTTGTTGTATTTTAAAGTTCAGGGAAACAATTCCCCCTTAACTGGTAGTTACCTAATTCTGTCATCACCCTACCCAATGGTCCCTATAAAAACTTAATGAAATATATATCCACGAGTCCAAGTCTGAGTTATTAAACATTTATTTTCAACTTCGCATACATATTCAGTTTCATGTTCTGCAAATTAATTTAATCCACCAAAAGAAAAAAAAAAGTAATTCAGAAAAATATGAAATGTCATTGCTGTGTTTGTTCACCAAATTCCCTCTGGAATAGCCAGTCTGATTACATCCTGAGAATGATAATGAACTGTAACTTGACCTGAATTTTTCAACTTTCAAAGATTTACCTGAAAATATTAGGTAACTGCCAATTAAGGAGAAGAAAAAATTAAAGACAAAATTAAAATTTAAAAAGGATGCTCTGGTATAATTTTTAAATAAAATAATTGAAATGTAAATTAATAAGAAAATAGCATATTCACTGAGAGTATTTATTCTACCACACCACAAATATTTAATGAGTAGCAAAATAAAGTTGATGGTTTCATCTAACATATTATGCAGACCAAGTAGCTGACAATCTAAATTAGATACTTGAAAAGAAAAATCAATTAAATGCTAACAACTCAGAGGAGAGTCATCAGGAGAGTGAAGAATCTAAAAAAACACAACATACAAAGAATGAATGAATAAATTATCATAAGAGGAAAAAAGTCTGGAGAGGTGAGGATGAGGCATTATGGAATCTTCAAATACATATAAGGGCCTTGCTAAAACAATTTTAGTTAAGTTGCTGAAATGGGAGGCAGCACTGTGTGATGGCAAGAACAGTAAACTATGAGTTAAAAACCTGCAGTTTGAGTTTGGACCTTGCTACCACAGCTGTATTTCAGATCTTTGATGAATCACTTCACCTCTACAGGTCTCAGTTCTCTCTTCCATTATATGGACAGTAATAGTACATAAGTATCCTTCAGTTTTAGAATTCTATGATTCATTGATCTGAAAAGTTATTGCATGTTTTCATTTCCTTTAAGGTAGAGTTGTAGGAGGTATTTCTCTCTCAGTCCAGCACCTCTTCCTATGAATTAGTTGTATTTCTTGCTACACCTTCTCCTATACCCAAGCTTAATTCAGACTGTGCTAAGTGTCTTCCATTCAAACTGAGCAGAGTATTACCTCATTTCCCCCCTTGTGCTATGCAGTCACTGCTTTCTCCCTCAAGACCCCCAAATACCAAGACTCCTGTTCTATCCTTTTCAGTTACTACACACCCAAATGAATTCCACAAGCATTTCTAAACTGGATGTGGTTATTCTTGCAGGCATACCACAGAGATCAGTTACAGATCATGTACACAAACGAAGCAGCCCAATAGGCTGGTACACGTGATATATTAACAACCCCTAACTTCCCAACACCAACGCTAACCCACCTGCCTCAGTACCATACTCCCCTCCTTCCTCTTGGGAGGTGTCCCACCCCATCTCACATTCTCAGACGTTTCGGGAGTGATTATCACTTCTGTCACCTGTATCTTCTGATTGTCCATCCTTGCTGGGTCATTTTTTTAGCATTTACATAGGCTGAGCATTACTTACCGTAAAAACAAACTAGAATGCCTCCCTTGTCCTTACTTTGCCTCTCTAGCTTCTTTCTCTCTCCCACCTCAGCCCAGCCAAGTTTCCAGCCTCATTTTGTGCGCCCTGTCTGAACCACACCACTCCAGACATACTGACCTTTTATACAATTTCCTTAAGCACTGTCTCTGGAATCAAATTGTATGTTGGCTCCTGTATTTATACCAGTACACATAGGAAAACTTACTGCTGTACCTTAGTTTTCTGGCTTGTAAAGTGGGGATACAAGTTTAATATATGTATGTTGAATAAATAAATCCAGCATAGAATTTATACTTTAAACAACATAAAATTTTCACTCTACTATAATACAGTTGTATATAAAAAGTTAGCAGATAATCCAGGCATCTTATCCATTTCCCTCTATTACCTGCTGTTTAAGGCCACCATTAATATCTAGCAATGATCAGAGATGGTTGAAAACTTAGATCAATGCAAGTGTTCTTGATAAATGCTCTAGTTACTGCAATATTTTACCTAAAAAGCAAGTAGAAACTTGTTTAAAATAATCTTTTGGAATAAAGATGAATGCTTTATATGATATTTCCCTAAACTCTGTATTCATTTTATCTGAAAAGACCCCATGAAAACTCCCTAACTATATTCCAGCCTATTAGTAAGTGCATATTTACCCTTCAAAACCAGCTTAGATTTAGTCCCCTGAGAAGCATTCTCATACCACCTTTGTTCTATGTTTCTATCTTCAATCAGTATGCATTCTTCTGTACCTTGAACATCCTTCCAACAGTAACATCCATCACACCATAATAAAATTTCTTTATATATGTTCTGCTATTAGGCAGTGTATTTCTTGAAGACAAGACATTGTCTTAGTCACTTCTACACTCCAAGGGCCTCTGTGTCTAATATATAGCCATTCCGTGGATATTTATTTGAAATGACTTCAGAAAACAAACAAGGTATTTGGACCCCGATGTGAGGAACACTGGTTTAAAAACAAAGCTCAGGGGTCCCGGGGTGGCTCAGTTGGTTAAGTGTCTGGCTCTTGATTTCAGCTCAGGTCATGGTATTCCGGTTCATGGGATCGAGCCCTGTGTCAGACTCTGCACTGACAGTGGGGAGCCTGCTTGGGATTTTCTGTCTCCCTCACTCTGTGCCCCTCCCCAAGCACATGTGCTCGCTGGCTCGCTCTCTCTCTCTCTCACTCTCTCACTCTCTCAAAATAAACCAATAAATTTTTTTTTTTTTAAGTCCAACTCGAGGTGCTTGGGTGGCTCAGTCAGTTAAGCATCTGACTTCATCTCAGGTCATGATCTCACGGGTCTGTGAGTTCGAGCCCCGCGTCGGGTTCTGTGCTGACAGCTCGGAGCCTGGAGCCTGCTTCAGATTCTGTGTCTCCCTCTCTCTCTGCCCCTCCCCTGCTCATGCTCTGTCTTTCTCTGTGTCAAAAGTAAATAAACATTAAAAAAAAATCCAACTCTATGAAAATGTTATTACAAGTTATCACAAGTTATGTTATTACAAGTGGGAGTTATTTTTGGAAACTAGTTTTTAACCTATAGAACTTTTATCACTAAGATAAAGAGACAAAATTAAAAATTCCCATAGATCTAACAGACACATTTGAAAACAATGATTTAGTGACTAGAACTAAGAATCAATTGCCATAAACAGCTTAAATTCTCCTTCTACCTGACACTGTACAACACTGAGAAAATCGTCAAGAATTATTTACTCAACACATCTATCGGTATACAATAGGAGGAACATCTAAGATGAATCATAGAAATTAGAGTGTAAATGATAAAAAATTAACTTTTCATTAACTAAGAAAAGGCTCAAGGAAAATGGCAAATCAATAGTTTTCTACATGGGCAACACACCTTATTTAAAATTTTATGATACATACATATGCAAATACTCAAAGATAAAAACACACATACATACATATGTTTGTGTGTGTGTGTATATACACACACAAATATCACAGAAATTAGGATTTACTTAATATGCTTTCATGCTTCCACTTCACTAAAGCAAATAAGCAATTCATAAAAATAATACTGGTAATTTGATCACAGCTCTAGTTACATGATGAGGTATGAAAATTATAACAAAAATAACTATTGGGTCACAGTGGAGTTATTTTAATGATCATATTGAACTAATTTTTAAAAATATAACCATAATAATAATAGAAATCAGTATGAATAGAATATCATTTGATGAAGGGGACAAAGTGCTCATTAGATTTTTTTTTAACGTTTATTTATTTTTGAGACAGAGAGAGGCAGAGCATGAACGGAGGAGGGTCAGAGAGAGAAGGAGACACAGAATCTGAAGCAGGCTCCAGGCTCTGAGCTGTCAGTACAGAGCCCGATGCAGGGCTCGAACCCACGAACCGCGAGATCATGACCTGAGCCAAAATCAGACGCTTAACCAACTGAGCTACCCAGGCGCCCCAGATTCTTTTTTTAAACAAGACTTCAACACAAGGGCACCTGGGTGGCTCAGTCGGTTGAGCATCCAACTTTGGCTCAGGTCATGATCTCGCATTCCATGGGACACAGCCCTCATCGGGCTCTGTGCTGACAGCTCAGAGCTTAGAGCCTGCTTAGGATTCTGTGTCTCCCTCTTTGTCTGCCCCTCCCCGACTTGTGCTCTGTCTCTCTCTCTCAAAAATAAAAACATAAAAAAATATTTAAAAAAAACACAAGAGTTCAAGACAGGCATGCAATGCAACAGAAAATATATATATGCTGTGTCTGTAAACAGCAGCAAAATCCTCAAAAGAAGATTTATGTACAAATGCAGATATACTTTGGTTATACCACAATAAAAATAAAAGATTACAGGGGCGCCTGGGTGGCTCAGTTGGTTGAGCGACCGACTTCGGCTCAGGTCGTGATCTCATGGTCTGTGAGTTCGAGCCCCGCGTCGGGCTCTGTGCTGACAGCTCGGAGCCTGGAGCCTGCTTCGGATTCTGTGTCTCCCTCTCTCTCTGCCCCTCCCTTGCTCACACGCTGTCTCTTGCTCTCTCAAAAATAAATAAACATTAAAAAAAATTTAAAAAATAAAAAATAAAAAAAAAATAAAAGATTACAGGTTTTGTCTAGGTTCAAATCTCAACTATGCAATTACATAAGCAAGTTATTTTACCTCTCAAAGCTACAGCTTTCTCATCAAAAAAGTTGGGATAACACCACTACTGTCAGAGAGATCTTATAATAATTAAATACCATAAATGAAAGGGTTTATTGGAGGGCCTGTTTCACAGCAAGAGCTGTCCTTTTTACTATTTTCAAATGAAGTTTACATTCTTCTCAATCACTAGGAACTTTTCTTTTTTGGTACAATTGAGATTCTTAGTTTGCAGAAAGAACATTGGTAAAAAGAGGAACGAGAATTCCAATAAAACAATACAGCTTAGATACTGGAACAATGTGGTGAGAGAACCAAGGAAGCATTCTTTAAACATCAAACAAGGGATGCCTGGGTGGCTCAGTTGATTAGGCATCTGACCAGCTCAGGTCACTACCTCATGGTCTGTGAGTTTGAGCCCTGTGTTGGGCTCTGTGCTGACAGCTCAGAGCCTGGAGCCTGCCTCGTATTCTGTGTCTCCCTCTCTCTCTGTTCCTCCCCACTCACGCTCTGTCTCTCTCTGTCTCTGGAAAATGAGTAAACCTTAAAAAAAAAAAAAATTTTAAAAAAGCAAACTAAAAAATCTCCATAGAAAATCTAATTTGTGAAATCCAACCGAAACATTTTAGATAATATAACAAATATAACAAATATATAATGCATAATGCTACTATGCAAAGGAATACCTTGATTAAAGTTTAATCAGACTGAATAGGAGATAACATTCCCATACAATATACTATTTTCATTCAGTTAAACAGTATGAGGTGTTTATCAAGACCTGTAATACAACTTGCTAAAAGAGAATTTAATTGTATTTATAGGACTTAAAAATATTCTACAATACTTCAAAATTAGGCATGTCTGATTCTCTTGATTTAATATAAAAAAAAACTGCAGCATAGAGATGTGAATTACTTCAAATGCTGAATCAAACTTTTTGTCCTATGAACAATGATTTTTTTAAATAACAAAAAATGTTACTTCACTTTTTTTACCAGGAGGATATTCATGAAGGCAATGAAAGGAATTATAAAGCCTTCTTTAATGAATGCAGCTCCATTAATAAGCCTGCTGGAACATGGTGTAAAGAGAAATGACACATATTGGCTTTTTCAAGTGTGGGTGTCTGGTATTCTTGGGATTTTTCACCCACTCATATGAGTCAGTTTTATATAACACTATAATATATAATTTGCCTCCCACTCACAAGCCAACACTTCAGAGATAACATCTCACCCCAAGTTATTTAAAGACTATGAAAACTCAGAACATTTTAATATTTTAAAGAAATGTGCAAACAAAAAATTATTACTATGTCAGCAACAAACTCCTTGGCTCCAAAGAGGCATTCTAGTTATGTTCCAGTACTATAAGAGTTTGGGGAACATGTTAACAAAATATGTGAATTGTTTTACTGTAATCAAATATCATAACTTTATTTAAAAACCTAGCTGTTTTACAAATATTATTTTTGTACATAGAGAAAATCAAGTAATTAGGCAGTGATTTAGCAACTACATTCTTACTGAGGAATTATTCCCAGGAATACTAACGATGGTCAAACCAATTCCAAGGCTAATTGAACAGCTATATGTAAGATCAAATGACCACAAATATAAAGGGAATATCCAGATCTTTTTTGTTGTTTATGCCTAAATTCCTTTGCTTGGAGCATCACTGGAAGACAGTGGTTTCATGACTAGAGTTTAAAAATCATTACACTGAGACTTCTTTATTAAATTATTTATCATGAGATAACTTTAGTTTTCTCACACTGGAAGGAAGGAGTCTCCCAAAGGAGGCAAGAGAAGCATATAGGAATGAAGAATGCAATTTAAAATAGCACATCCAAGAATGAACCTCTTCCCTTAGAGACTCGTACTATTATGAAAAGAAGCACCAACCTTATGTCTGATGGAAAACTAATTTAAATTAAAAAAAAATACTATATTAGATGACCTCTTGGTGCATGAGTCATATTCACCTTATATAGTCTACTCAAATTACACATGACCTGTTTAAAGCTCACAGATGTTACACACAGCTTGGGGTTATTTCAGGATGCTCACTTTGCTCTTACAGACTGTTTTCTAGTCTTGAACCATGACATGTCAGAATCTACAGTACAACAGAATGCCATGTCAGCATTTCCCTGTAAGGCAAACCTGCAATATTTCCATGGAGGGTAGAAAGAATAGAATATAAAGAGCACATGATGTAGAGTCGAGCAGAAATAGGTCCAAATCTCAGCTACATTTCTTCTCTGCCTACAAATCAGATACTCCTAACAAATTAACCTGAGAGCTGGGCACACAGTTAAGCTGTTGGTATATCTGTTATAAAAGACCCTCTTTGACCTTTAGCTTCTTAAGGGGTTAAAGAAAGCTAATAAGTATATTCCACATAGGGTTATAGCCTTATTTATACATATGAAGCTTCTAGCACCTAATATGTGCTTTTTAAAATTAAATTCAGCTGCCTACTCATTCCTAGACCTTAAGAAAGTATACCACTCAGTAATACTAGTAAAGTAATACATTTTTTAATGTGGTAAAATATATTTAACAGAAAACTTGCCATTTTACCATGTTTAAGTGTACACTTCAGAGGTATTAAGTACATTCACATTGCTGTGTAACTATCACCACTGCCCATCTCCTGAACTTTTTTATCATTCCAAACTGAAACTCCACACCCATTAAACAATAAATCCCCATTACCTCCCTCCTATCTCTAGCCTTTGGCCATTACTATTCTTTCTGTGAATTTGACTGTTGTAGGTACCTCATATAAGTGGAAACACAATTTTTGTCCTTCAGTTATACATTTTAAAGTGCCAAATAATACATAGTAACAAAAATCATCTTTCATTAAAATTTTTTTTTAATGTTTATTTACTTTTGAGAGAGAAGAGACAGAGTATGAGCCGGGGAGGAGAAGAGAGAGGGAGACACAGATCCGAAGGAGGCTCCAGGCTCTGAGCTGTCAGCACAGAGCCCGACGCGGGGCTCAAACTCACGAAATGTGAGATCATGACCTGAGCTGAAGTCGGAAACTTAACCGACTGAGCACCCAGGCGCCCCTAAAAAAAGTAAAGAGATACATATCAATAGTACAAAAATGTTTATATACGTTCAAAATACTTCTCCTAGGAGAAAGACATTCATTAATCAATTTTATGGTATAAATAAGAAACTATTAGCAGTACTCACATAATACTCTATGTAAGTACTAAGCTGCAGGATACACAAAAAAGGACTTAGAAAACATACATTAGCTTTGTCTCAAGAGAGCTGGTAACACCCTATAATATAGGGGAAAAGTGAAAGACAGAAAAAGAATATGGGAGTATGACATTAACTTTTTTTTTTAAGTTTATGTATTTATTTTGAGAGAAGCAGCGAGAATCCGAAGCAGGCTCTACATGCTGTCTGTAGCCCCTGACACAGGGCTCAAACCCATGAAACCATGAGATTCTGACCTGAGCCGAAACCAAGAGCCACTCAACCAACTAACTGAGCCACCTAGGCACCCCCACATTAAATTTTTAAATATGTTTTTATAATATTGTATCAGACCACACCACTAGGTAAACCAACTGCATTATTTTGGTACCTACTAATACATAATGGTGTCTTGGTATCTGTCTTAATAAAATCAAGGTCAATGTCAAAGATTTCTGGTACTGGCTAGGACAATACCATGAGATCTTTCCTCTTGGCCCCCAGGTGGCAGTGTGGCCCAGAGGAGTAGAAATGATTCTCAGGTCCAGAATTCCCGGCCAAAATTTTTTTATAGAAAATCCCCCTCTTATAAGAAAAACGTACTTTGCCTGATACACAAATGTACTTACTGAAATCTATGACACTAAAATCAAGAATTAGTTGAGAGGAGAGAGGGAAGATGGTGGCGTAGGAGGACGCTGGGCTCACCGCGCGTCCTGCTGATCACTTAGATTCCACCTACACCTGCCTAAATAACCCAGAAAACCACCAGAGGATTAGCAGAACGGAGTCGCCGGAGCCAAGCGCAGACGAGAGGCCCACGGAAGAGGGTAGGAAGGGTGGCGAGGCGGTGCGCGCTCCACGGACTGGCGGGAGGGAGCCGGGGCGGAGGGGCGGCTCGCCGGCCAAGCAGAGCCCCCGAGTCTGGCTTGCAAAAAAAAAGCGGAGGGGCCTGACTGACTGTGTTCCGACAGCAAGCGCGACTTAGAGTATGGGAGGTCATAAGTTAACAGCTCTGCTCAGAAAGCGGGAAGGCTGGAAGACAAAGGGAAGGAGAGCTGCTGAGCCCCCGGACGACAGAGCTCAGTTTGGTGGGGAACAAAGGCGCTCGCCAGCGCCATCTCCCCCGCCCATCCCCCAGCCAAAATCCCAAAGAGAACCAGTTCCTGCCAGGGAACTTGCTCGCTCCGCACAAACACCTAACTCTGCGCTTCTGCGGAGCCAAACCTCCGGCAGCGGATCTGACTCCCTCCTGCTGCCACAGGGCCCCTCCTGAAGTGGATCACCTAAGGAGAAGCAAGCTAAGCCTGCCCTTCCTGCCCCTGTGCACCTTGCCTACCCACCCCAGCTAAGATGCCAGATCCCCAGCATCACAAGCCTGGCAGTGTGCAAGTAGCCCAGACAGGCCACCCCACCCCACAGTGAATCCTGCCCCTAGGAGAGGGGAAGAGAAGGCACACACCAGTCTGACTGTGGCCCCAGCAGTGGGCTGGGGGCAGACATCAGGTCTGACTGAGGCTCCGCCCACCAACTCCAGTTATACACCACAGCACAGGGGAAGTGCCCTGCAGGTCCTCACCACGCCAGGGACTATCCAAAATGACCAAGCGGAAAAATTCCCCTCAGAAGAATCTCCAGGAAATAACAACAGCTAATGAGCTGATCAAAAAGGATTTAAATAATATAA